>NC_133325.1:394946856-394974356 GCF_042186555.1 Aquarana catesbeiana
AGTTACCACGTATGCTTGAACTTCTCGGTGGGCTCCTGATATTTTGGTGGCTTGTGGACACACATGTACAGCCCTATGGATTTCCACACGCTTGTACAGCCCTTTGCATGTTTCAGTTTTAAAGTGGTATTAAACACAAAATCAAAATTGTATTATATTGCAGCTCACCAATCAGATGTAGTGACTGCATCAGTTTTATTTTCTTTGGCTTTTTGCCCTCTGTTTTCACCTGGTGATCTGGCCAGTAACACACCTCCTGTGTTATTGAGACAAAACTCTGGAGGATTGAGAATAGGAGGCACAACAGATGGGGGGGGGGGGGGGGGGGGGGATGCTGGGGGGTAGTGTTAAAACGGAGTTCCACACAAAAATGGAACTTCCGCTTTTCGGAACCCTCCCCCCCTCTGGTGTCACATTTGGCACCTTTCAGGGGGGAGGGGGGTGCAGATACCTGTCTAAGACAGGTATTTGCACCCACTTCCGGCATAGACTCCCATGGGAGTCTACGCCTCTTCCTGTCCCTCCGCGCTGTCTGCTGGGAACACACAGTTCCCAGGAGATAGCGGGGACCAGTTACGATGCGCAGCGCGACTCGCGCATGCGCAGTAGGGAACCGGGAAGTGAAGCAGCAACGCTTCACTTCCTGATTTCCTCACCTAGGATGGCGGCGGCAGCTGCCGAGAACCGAGTGGGTTCTCGGCGTCGCCTGCCAACATCGCTGGACCCTGGGACAGGTAAGTGGCCATGTATTAAAAGTCAGCAGCTGCAGTATTTGTAGCTGCTGGCTTTTAATATTTTTTTTTTTAGGTTGATGTAGGTGGACCCACGCTTTAAATTTATTACCAGATTTATAGAAGACTAACAAATTGAAACCAAACTCCAACTCACATTTTTCTTTCCTTTTGGGATAAAGGATTTGCATGAATAAATAAAAGATGATCATTTTAATCACCCCTGTCATTGTTGAGTGGTTTGTCTCACCCATATAAACTTATACATTCTGCTGGAAAAAACAACATAAATGCTGTTTGGCTCACCAGATGAAAATAGAAGAAAGAAAGCCTAAAAAAAGAAAACTAATATTGCTATCACATCTAAGAATCGGTAAGCTGCAATATAATAAATGTTTGCTTTTGGGTTTAATACTGCTACCATAGAGAACAAATATGGTCACCCTTCTAACAGTAAATCAGATCACAGCAGCAAAATAAAGCAATCTGGGGGGCTGAGAGCAATAGAAGGTAAAAAAAAACCTTGTGTGCACCCCCCCCCCCCTTAGACTTATCTAAGCTGCATCTCAATCTTGCCCTTTGCACGAGGACAGCTGCTTTCTCTGCTCTCTCCCTCCTAACTGACCCAGAGACAGCTGTTGTCAATCACAGCCAGTGGGCAGAGTGGAGGGTATGGCCAAGCAGCACTCTGTGTGTCAAGGGACGCCCAGAGCGTTGGCTCAGGATCGAGCCCGCATGAGTGCCCCTATAGCAAGCGGTTTGCTATGGGATCACCCGGCAGGGGGAGGAGCCAAGAGCGCCAGCAAGGGACCAGAAAAGAGGTAGATCGGTGCTGCTTTGTGCAAAATCATTGCACAAAGCAGATAAGTATACCATGCTTGTTATTTAAAGGGGAGCTCCAGGCTCCTTCAGAAAGAATTAAAAGTCAGCAGCTACAAATATTGTAGCTGCTGACTTTTATTATTAGGACACTTACCTGTCCATGAATCCCGTGGTGTCTTCATCCGAGCTAATTTTTCAATCGGTTCTCGGGTGCTGCCGTTGCCATCTCAGGTAACGGAAACTGACAGTGAAGCCTTGTGGCTTAACAGGCGGTTCCCTATTGCACATGCGTGAAGCGCACTGCACTTTGTAAGTTGCCTAGCGGCGGGGGAAGGAGGAGGGGGGGTATAATTTCCGGATGAGTTCGCCATGGCGAAGTCAAGTCGGAAGTAGGAGTGGGTACCTGTCAAAACTAGGGGGGGAGGCAAAAAAATAAATAAATAAAATTCAAATCTTTACAAATCATTTTAACTAGAATTTAGCGTCACTTTAAAAGGAATCTGATTAAAAAAAAAAAAAGGGATATTCAGCAGAATTTAAAAAAAAAATCTGAAAGTTTATACTAAGAAAAAAGGCAATGCAGGGCTGGACAGTTCCCAGGAGTCAGGTATCTAATGAAAAAAAAAGAAAGAAAACTGTCGACTAATTTTTTGCCTTTATAGTGAGCACATGCACCCTACCTGCTGGCACCTACACACGATTTAATTAATTCCTGGATTCTATATTAATTTGTCTGCCATGTTTCATCTAAATGTAATAGGAGCTTCTCCTTTTCAGGGACAGATCCAAAGCTCCTGTGTCTGTGCAGCTTTCTTTCAGGTCACTGATGGAAAGTCAAAAGACACTAGTTCATGGTTTAATCTAAAAAGTAAAAAAGGGTAGATCTACATTGTTCCAAAAATGTTTTATAACTCTTGTATTCGTTTAAAGAGCCCTTTTCATCTCGACCAGGCCCCATCCACAGTTATTCTCACCCTACCGGCACTTGCTCACTGCTTCTGTAGCAATTGATAAAACCTAGTACTTCTGCGTATAAGTCAGCAAATGACTTTGTCCAGATGTGATCTTGCAGCCAATTCCTAGGCCCAACCGCATTCACAATACTAGTGGAGATGTTGCCACTGGCGTCCAACACCAGCCAGCGCCTTGCCCTGTACAGTCAACTGCCTCTCCCTGCTAAAGTGGGGTACACGCTATAGAGAAATCGGGTGAACGATTGTCCAATTTTTTCTCGTTTCACACCAAATCGGAACTGGTGAATGAAAATTCGGAATCGGTTGTTGAAAGTTGTATACACACTATGTGAAAATTGTACAAAAATTCTTTGGGATGAAAATGTTTGCCCAATTTTCTTATAGTGTATACAAGCCTTTAGTCTGCGAGAGCGAGGAGAGAGGAAATGAAGCTAAGGAAAGCACTGGATTGATACAGGATTCAGGTAAGGGTTTAAGGGGGACTGCACCTATAAGGTTTCTTTACATTATTGCAGTGAATGCATTAAGGTAATGAAAAAAAAAAAAAAAAAAAAAAAAAAAAAAAAAAAAACTTTACAACCACTTTAAAATAACAAAAGAAAATGTATTTCTCACATTAAAAACCTAGATTAAAAATAAATAAATAAATAAATAAATAAATAAAAAGATAATCTTATTACATAAATTAAAGATTAAGATGACATTAGGAATAATGTAATGTAAAATAACCAGCCATGCAACATCAATCTTGTTCATCTGGTCCTCCCAAAGGCTTGAACAGACAAGTTTTATGCTGCTATTCCCTATCAAAGTCCTCAAGTCATCTGAGAGTAGAATGGGGCCTGCTCAAGTCAAGTGATTACATTGAGGCTGGGTTCACACGGGTACAATCACAGACATTGCATGTGATTCGTACTGCATTGCAAATCACATGCGATGTCTGTGCGATGCAAATTCAGCCATACAGTTTGTATGGCTGAATTCGCATCATATTGAGACCAAAATGGTGCAGGGCCCCGTTTTTGGTCCGAACTGAAATAAGATCGCATGGGTGTTTACACCCATGTGATCTGATTCCTGACTGATTTCACAGTTTGCACAACAATCTGCAAATCGATATGGGGGCGTCATTAACGTTACATTGACACCTGCAGCGGTTCGCAGAGGGGAGTGTGAACTGCCTGTGCGTGAGATGCAATGCGAGCCACCGCACTGGAATCGCATTGGTTCCCGCATAGCACAAATGTGAACTGAGCCTTAGGCAGGAGACATGAGAACACCTCTGCATTTTCGTACAATTTGTTAGCTGCAGCAATTAACATGCTAAAAGGGGCAAATGTTTTCTCATCAGGTGTCCATTTTTACCTTAAAGTCGTTGTAAACCTCAGACATGAAATATGAACAAAGCATATCCCTCTATAGTGTGTACTTGTCTCAATTAAGAGCACTAATTGTCATTTCTGTCTGCTGTTTCGTTCCTCTGCTATCAGCATGAATCACTTCTGGATGAGATTTCCCGACACCAAGAGAAAAAAGGTGACAGGGGAGGTCTCTCCAGCTGATTAACAGCCTTAGCTCTGCTCCCGTTTGCTGTGTGAATGGGGGGGTGTCCCTTCCCTCCAATCAGCTCTCAGAATTCTCCTCACTGAGCTCTGAAGAGTGTAATTTAGTTCTCTGCCCCCTTTTTTCTAAACTCTGACAAGCTTATAAATGCTGGACGTTGAACAGATGTAGAAAAGAGAAGGTTGCAGATAAACAGGTACAACTTATGTAGGAGGATTTGTTTCATCTCTGTGCATCACCTGAGGCCAGTCACTTCTCTAGGTATATGGAAGGGTTTACAACCACTTTAAGGAATGAGAAAAGGCTGCTGGATGGATCTCCATTTTATGTAATGGCCCATGGGTTTGCCTAAACATTCATAAATAAGATGTTGTCTGAGATAATTTATGGCTTAAGTCCAATTTCTGGATTAGGATCCATTAGTCAGGTCCTGCTAGGCTTGTGATAAACCGGGAGTACCCAAAAGAGAGAAAAAAAAAAAAAAAGTTTGGCATTCAGGAAATACAATTATGAGCAGGGCCACTTGCAGACTTTCGCTTGCATGGCAGGCTTGTATGCTGCACCCAGAATTTTATAATGGCCATTTTTTCAACCTCCCACCGTCTATGTCCATGAGGCCCATCAGTGTGAAGACCAACAGCAGGACATGCAAGTACTAAGTCTTTTCTTTACAGGGCCTAGTTTTTATTTTAGTGTTTTAACAATTTTAACCCTTTTGCTGTCAAAACCGCGCTTTATTTTTTCATACTCATGCAAAGATTAATTTTTTTTTTTTTTTGCAAAAAAACACACTTAAAACCCCCAAATGATATATATTTTCTGATAGCAATTATTTCACAGATGAGCCCCCAATGGTATAGAATAAGTGGAATGATAGGTCCTCTTTATACCTCCTGTTCTCAGTTGACTGTCAGTTGAGCTCAAAGCTGAACATTTCTGGGTTCATTGATACTAGGGGAGAAATAGATGCTCTCCCATCCTGACTTTCAGCCCTCCTTCTGAAATAGCTTATTTCTTGGCCACCAAAAACATTAAAATACATGATTATTAGCCATCAGCTTCTTACTACTGTTTGGGGCTTCACTGGAGATTTCCCATGACTTACTGTCAGCAGTTTTACCAGACAGGAAATGAGAGAAAATCTGCAAAAGGGACACAGACAGCCATAAAAAGTTGACCTGAGCCCAAAAAAAAAAAATAAATAAATAAAAAAGTGGGTGGGAAAAAAAAACCCAAAAACAGGTGGATGAGCCATGGTTTTGCCGCCCCTGGGATGCTTTGCTTCTTTTTAACTCAGGATGCAGTGTTTGACACGCAGCACCACCTGTCAAACTCGCTCATCGAGTTCAATGGGAGCACAGCACAACCAAGAGCCAAATAGTTTCAGCTGCAACATTTAGATGGTAGGGTCAGAATTTGGTGTAAACATGAAAGCATGGATCCATCCTGCCTTTGTATCAACGGTTAAGGCTGGTGGTGGTGTAATGGTGGGGGGGATATTTTCTTGGCACACTTTGGGCCCCTTAGTACCCATTGAGCATCGTTTAAACACCACGGCCTACCTGAGTATTGTTACTGACCGTGTTCATCTCTATATGACTACAGTGTACCCATCATCTGATGGCTGCTTCCAGCAGGATAATGCCCCATGTCACCACTGGTTTCTTGAACATGACAATGGCAAAAGGGGGTCCAACAAGGTGTACCTAATAAAGTGGCCTGTGAGTAATATAAATATATTATATATATATAAATAAAAAATTTTTGTATTTTTTTTTTTTTTTAAACACAGTCGCAAATCAGTGATACATTACTTTTACAATTATATTACAGAAGGGGGTTCATTTACTAAAGCTGGAGAGTGCCAAATCTGGTGCAGAAACCAATCAGCTTCCAGGTTTTGTTGTGAAAGCTTAATTAAAACAAGCTGAAGTTGTAAGCCGATTGGCTACCGTGCAGAGCTGAACCAGATTTTGCACTCTCCAGTTTTAGTAAATCAACCCCAAGGACTATATAGAATAAAGTAGTACTGTATGTAAAAAAAAACAGTACATCATATACAAATGTAAGAGCAGTTCTAGGCCTCCATTCTATGATTATCACTTACAAACACACAGACTCTCACCCCCCCCAACAAATGGGTGACAGTAGAAGCTCCTAATGTTTATTTCATTTTGACAACCCAACAGAAAGCAGGCTGCATGTGTTGATGTTTCTTCCTGCCTCCTGAATTATTCACACTATCCTCTACTGTGGCTTTAAACCTACAGGACTGATTTAGTAAGAAGCAGTGGGGGGGATTTTATAGCTCTGCATTATCTAATCAAGAGTCTTAAATGGAAGGTCATAAATAGTGATCAATTCCACGAAATGAGTCAACTTTAAAAATGTATTCAGAACTTTATAAACATGTCAACTCCTCAAATTGCACTGATCTACTTGAATGATTTCCCTAATGGCGTCTAGATTAGGATTTGTGAAAGTGAACGCAGGTGTGCAAATGTTTAAAAAGATCATGTTCTGCATGTTATTGTCCCATATTATGTATTCCTGTAGGAACCCGTTCACACGTAACTGGCATCAACACTGGGCATTGCAGAAAACAATTATTTTCAATGTGCTCCATTTACACTGGTGTAATGTGCGGTGTAGTGTGAACAGATGCAGACATGTTGCATTTTTCTGCATCAGATGGCATTGCAGGTCACAACGCCGTAGTGCTGCCATGCAGAGGCTATGAATGAGGTGTAAATTTCTCACACGTCAATCAAGCTTTAAAAAAAAAAAAAAAAATGGTGTGACACACTACTGTGAATCAGCGCATCATACCACTGTCACAACAGACACTAGCCCACATATCTAAAATGTAACGTTTTAGCGGTCAGCTAGTGTGAATGAGCCCCTAGACTGCAATCTCAGTAATATTTTCAAGCATCTTCCTGGAAAATAATTCAATGAGGGGGGGAAAAAAAACACAATGGAAAATAACATAAGTTGTTATTTCAAAGAACAATAGTCAAAGAGCTGTTACCCCTAGCAACCAATCAGAAATCATATTTCAATGTTCTAATTATGCTAAACAGGCAAAGGCTGGAGACTGGACGGTAGCTACAGGTTGCTATACATTATGACTGCTCACACTTATTTGTTAGAGGACAGTAATATACTAGGGCCTCGTTTACATAGCTGGCAGTAACTGCGATTTTATTACCTCCAACTGACCAGGTGTGTAAAATATGTATATAAAATGTATTATATAGGAAGTAATCAGTGGAAAGTATGAGTTATTTAAATGTAAATAGACATAATAATTAGGGTTGCACTAGAGCTGCACGATTCTGGCCAAAACGAGAATCACGATTTCTCTTACGATTCCCGTGACGTAAAATCTTTCACATTATACAAAAAAAATGTGCTAACTTTACTGGTTATTTTTTTTTTTTTTAATTCATTAAATAATTTTTTCCCAAAAAAATTGCATTTGAAAGACCGCTGCGCAAATACAGTGTGACATAAAATATTGCAACAACCACCATTTTATTCTCTAGGGTGTCTACTAAAAAAAATATATATACATAATGTTTGGGGGTTCTAAGTAATTTTCTAGTAAAAAAAAATGATTTTAACTTAAAACCAACAAATGTCAGAAAAAGGTTTAGTGCCGGTTCACACTGGTGCGATGCCAAACATTGCACAGACATCGCATGTAATTCGCAGCGCACTGCCGTTCACATTACATGCGATGTCTGTGTGGTGCGATATCAGCCATAGAGATAGTATGGCTGATATCGCACCGCATTCGGTGCAAACACGCACAGGACCCTTTTTTGTGTTCGGACCAGAATCGGATCGCATGTGTGTTCACACATATGCGATCCGATTCATGTTCGAACTGTCAGTTCGCAGTGCGATATGCGAGCTGAACTGGGGGTGTCGTTAACAATGTATTGACACTCCCCAGCGATTCGCATATGGCAGTGTGAACTGACATGCGATGCGGGAACACGCAGTGGATTCGCAGTGTTTAAACTTTTTTCACTTACACACACACAGTCTATTCCATTGACAAATTGTTACAATGTTTATACTTAAGTTCAACTGATAAAGAATGTTGTGATTCTTGGCAGACTGCCCAGTTTTTCTCTTCCTTTCTTTTGATGGCTGTGGCTTCAAAAGAGCAGAGAGAAATCTTTGCATAGAAAGAATTGTGAAACACTTCAGTCAAGATCGCGATAACAATTCTTGACGATTAATTGTGCAGCTCTAGGTTGCACCGATACTGAGTATTTGCACAAGTATCAGTACTCGTGTAAATGCACCAATACCTGAAACCGATACTTTCAGGCTCCATTCTTTGAGCTGTCAGTGGGTCTCCCCAAAGAAGTCCAGTAATTGGAGCTGTCAAAAAAAAAAAAAAAAAAGCAGCCAGAAATGTTTATTAACATTGCTCAGCCCTGAAACACTAAAATAAAAAGAAACATTGTTTCTTTTCGTATATTTCTGTTTCTTCATCTGCAGATCAAAGGGATGAACAAATGTTCCTCTGTTTAACCCCTTAATTTACGCTAAACAGCCTTAATTAACTCCCCATTCTCCTCCATTTAAAATTAATAAATTTTCCTGCTTTTTTTCTTTTGTTCACGTCTATTTTATAAACGATAAACAAATAAAACTTTTTTTTTTTTTGTTTGCTTTGTTAATCTATATGTGTAAAAATATTCACTAAACATATATTTATACATTTCTCATTGAAAAAGCGCTAAATTAAAAAAAAATCTATTTATTTCATTTGTAAATAACGTTTCAATCCTTAGTACAATTGCTGAATAGTTATAGTAAAATACTGCGCTGACCACAAATATAAGCGGCCAACACCACAATAAGACTAATTGTAAACAGATATGTAAATAATAAGTATAGCGCTAGAAATAGCATATATTAAAAACGAAGCTATCAAAATCAAATGACCCGTCTCTTATAGTACCATTGCTTATTGTACCATTGCTGACAGCTGAAGTTAAAACAAAATAGTTGCAGTAGGTATCAGTAACTGGTATTGGCGAATGCAAAAAAAAAAAAAAAAAGTATCAGTACTTGTACTAATTGTAAAAAAAAAAAAAAGGTATCGGTGCATCCCTAATAATAATAATAAATAATAATAAGTAGCATAGTAGGTAGTCTACCAATTACTGGCGCCATTCGGATAGTTGTCCCCCCTGGAGGAATAGTCCACTAGAATATAGGGCCTGCACATTGTCCTCAGCCAAACCTTAGATGTTTTTTATGACTGCTGACCTAGAGATGGTTTATAATGGTAATGTACAGCTTGATTGTATGTGGGTGTGTGTTTAAGATAACAGTTTACACCATACCTGCAGCACAGCCACCTCCCGCACTACAAGTCATTCACCCACTCCTTTTGTCCACTCTAGTGACTATGGGCCAGCTAACCAATCAGCACCAAGCATCAACAACACTGGCCAATCAGATGCAAAAATTAGGGCTCTGCTCACAGTGTGCATCCAGCTAGACCAGGGGTGCTCAACTTTTTGAAGAGCGAGGGCTACCCAAGTGATTTGGTAACCAGTTGCAGGCCGCCCCACAAACTGCAAATGTAAATGAGCCCTTACTGACCTGAGCCCCTTATAAAGGCTGCTTTCCCCCAGCATGGGTGAAAGCACAGTGCACCTACAGCTTTCCTGCAGGTTAGCTATGCTTTGCCATAGACTTCTATTACATCCTGTGGGTGTGGGGCACTTTTTGAAAAGTGCATGTAAACTGCATTCAGGATTTTTGGTGCACTTTCAGAAAGTGCACAAACCCACGGAATATAATAGAAGTCTATGGCTTGGTGTAGATAACCCGCAGAAAAGGCACACAGATCAGCGTGAAAGCACTTTATATAAGTGCTAATATGTGATGGTTAATGCACTGAGCTTTTCCTCTTCCAGCTTCTGCTGACATCGCTCTCCAGGCTGCTAGAGAGGTCCATGGTGAAGTGCACTCTGTGGCTCCTGCTTCTTCGGCTTCCGGATCCATGCACTCTGATGTTCTGGGATGGCAGATCGGCAACTCGTTGATCGTGATCTGGGCTTGCAGACTGGCCATCCCAAAGCATGAGGTCGCGGGTCAACTCAGAGGACTCATGTGGGTTGAGCACCCCTGAGATAGATTCTCCAGCCCAATCCATCCAACAGCCACATGTGCCATCCTTTCCTTAGTGCCTTTGTGAGTTCTAACACACCAGCTCTCCATCTCCCACACCAAATGCCCATAGCTGACATGAACTACACTGCACAGCTAGCAGCAAGAAAGTAAGCAAATAGTCTGCATGCTTAGTGCAATTGTCATGTCAACCATTAGCACGTGGAGGTCCTAGATCAGCTCTCACAATTTCCACACGCTTGCTGGCATTAGGCAAGTGGAAAAAAGCTGAGGGCAAGTGTGGAGCAGGAGCAGACTGACCCTGGGGAGGGTAGGGGCCCCATGAGTGGCTCCTGTCCTGGACACTCACTCCTACTAGTTGGTACAGAAAGGGACAAGGTGAGCAGGCTGACACGAGATATGGGGGTGGGGATACATGGAGGCATCCTAATGATGATTTCACTGAAGAGCTCCCCTGAGTCACAGGAGCAGGGGAGCTGCAAGTGCTGGCACACTGGAAAGATGCTAGACTGGAGCCCCGGGAGCTGCCGGCCGGCCAGGTTGCTTTGCACATTGCTGCTGTGTGCGAAAGGCAAAAGTAGACAATGTGCTGTGTACTGAGCCCATACTGGACGCTGCCCAATAGATCCGTGTTGACTGCTAAAAACAGAGAACAGGTGGTCAGCCCTAGAAGGGAATTTTGGAGTGTGCAGCACTAAAAGAGCTGTAGATGGAATGGTGTGCAAAAGGTGAGAGTTAAGGACAGCGAGTGCAGAAGTGAGATGTGAAATAGGCGCAGAAGACAGCTGTGGACGGGGGGGGGGCGCAGACGTCAGCTGTGGACAGGGGGGGGGGTGCAGACGTCAGCTGTGGACGGGGGGGGGGCGCAGACGTCAGCTGTGGACGGGGGGGGGCGCAGACGTCAGCTGTGGACAGGGGGGGGGGCGCAGACGTCAGCTGTGGACAGGGGGGGGGGGCGCAGACGTCAGCTGTGGACAGGGGGGGGGGCGCAGACGTCAGCTGTGGACAGGGGGGGGGGCGCAGACGTCAGCTGTGGACAGGGGGGGGGGCGCAGACGTCAGCTGTGGACAGGGGGGGGGGGCGCAGACGTCAGCTGTGGACAGGGGGGGGGGGCGCAGACGTCAGCTGTGGACAGGGGGGGGGGGCGCAGACGTCAGCTGTGGACAGGGGGGGGGGCGCAGACGTCAGCTGTGGACAGGGGTGGGGGGGCGCAGACGTCAGCTGTGGACAGGGGGGGGGGCGCAGACGTCAGCTGTGGACAGGGGGGGGGGGCGCAGACGTCAGCTGTGGACAGGGGGGGGGGGCGCAGACGTCAGCTGTGGACAGGGGGGGGGGCGCAGACGTCAGCTGAGGACGGGGGGGCGCAGACGTCAGCTGAGGACGGGGGGGCACAGACATCAGCTAATTTACGAGGACGTGTTTAGAGGCGGAATTGGGGGCAGAGCAGAGTAAGGGTAGGGTATGGCAACTGGTGGCGAGTAACTCTTTAGGCCTGGCTAGTAGCTCAGGACTTGAAATGTTGAGCCCTGTCCTAGATCATGTAGTTGGGAATCACTGCACTAAGGCCTCTTGTACACGGAACTGAAGTTTGAGCTTCTGTTTATTTTGGATGTAATTTCAGGTGTTTGTTTTGCATGAATTTGCACGTATATGTGCATTTGTGTGCACAACGCCTTCCTAGGGAAAATTCATTCATATCTGCGCGAATATTTGTGCTCACTGACGGAAAACACTGACCAAAAGTGCATTTTCCCTTAAGGAATATTCATTGTTTAAACACCTGTGTGCACAGGCACATTGAAAAATAATGGGGTACATTTTAGCTCAGTAAAAAAAAAAAAAAAAAAAGCTTTTTCAAGCTGCAATGTGCAAGAGGCCTAAATAACTTGGGCAGATGTAGTATTAAATACCATGCTACTCCTACACCAAACACATTGTTTAGATCCTGCAGCGTCCTACAAATAGTTTCAACTGTATCCATACATTACAGGCCAGTGGGTGGGTTGTGACCTCAGCCTGACTCATGTAGAGCAAGGATTAGCTTGAGGCATCCCCTGCCCACTTGTCTATAGCTTCTACACACAGGCAGGACTACTCATGGCAGCAGAATATCAGGAAGCTCTAAATACAATGTGAAAGGCTGCATAGTGTAGACATGTCATTTTCTCTTGAAACAATTACATTTAACTTATTACAGCCTGATCCATTCTTAACCTTCTCTTAAATGGAAAGTACAACTATCCTTTAAAAAAAAAAACGTTTAAAAATGCCAGTTAGGGCTCATTCACACAGGCAGAAAACACTGCCTTTAGATGCGCATTTTCTGCATGAAAGAAAGATCATGTGTAAAATAGGCATTATTACAGGTTTATGTGCATACATGAGAAAAATCCACTGATCCACATGCCTAAAATCAGAAGCGGTTTCCTACGTTTTTGTGCGCAACTTAACATATTGCATATTTTCGTAGGTAGACACAGCTGTGTGTATGGGCTCATTGATTACTATAGTGCTGCGTTTAAATGCGTACAAAAACTATCTGCTGTGCACAGCTTAATGCAGCATTTTTTTTCTGGCCATGTGAATGAGCCCAGTGAGAATGTTAAGGTGCTTATATAAAGTTAACATCCAGCCAATCAGTCAAAAGATAGATATTTTCACAAATTTAGCCAACTGGAAGTTTTGCACATCAGCACTCAGAATACAGAATTCAGTATTCACTCTCAGCACATGGATAGGTTAATTCTAAACATTAGATAAAAAAAGTTAGAAAATACATTTGATCATTCTGTAGCCAGCTAATGTACTGTAACTGCATGTAAAAAACAAATCCTGCTGAACTGGCCGAATTTCGATCCATCTAAGGCCGGCTTTAGAGCCCAGAGCAGTCCCAAAGCAATTTGCCTGCATTCCTTTAAAGTCAGTTTACACCATTGTGTTGTGGTATGCACAAAAAAAAAAAAAAAAAAAAAAAGGGTTTTTTTTTTTTTTTTCAGTACAGCGGGTTTTAATGCAAACTACCACAACCGATTGGAATGTCACTTGTGACATTTGATTAAAGTTGGAAGAAAACAGTACACAGCAGCCATATGTTTAGTACAGGAGCTGGTGTGAACGATTCCTAAAACACACTCTGAAAGTGTTGATGTCGAACTAAAAAGGAAAAAGTTTTTATTTTTTTCCCCCTTTTACTTTCAGTGGTAACAGTAGGGATCCACTTATACTTGTATGACTCCAAAGTCCAGCCACTTTGGGGTGCACCTTTGACGCAACTTTAGATGTGGGTGACTGCAAAAGTCCGACCCACTGTTGTATGTAAAACATTAAGATATGACTTTCATGTAACTTTTGAGGATTGACATTGAAGTCTATGGCCCTCAAGTTGCATGAAAGTCAGACCATTAACTACTTTGAAGTTGCTGCGACTTTAAGTAGCACATACATGAATGGTTATCATGGGGTACGACTTGTCATGTGACTTTGATGTCCAAAGTTGCATGACAAGTCACAGAAGTAGAGAGGGTGAATCGCCCTAACAGGGAAACAGACAGCAATAAAAACTGAGAGGGGTTTTAATCTCTCTCCACTCTATCCAAAATTTTAAAAAAATTTTGCCTTTACACTTCAACCTTTTCACAATCACACTATAGCTGAATGACCGCTACAGCATGCTCGCACATTGGCAGGAGGGCATCATAGGACATCCATCCGTGATCATGCTTCTCGGGCACCCCCTGCGGCACGCATCTGCAGGCATCTGTGATTGCGGTGTCCTGGGACACAGCTGATCACAGATTGTGGTAAATGGCCAATCACAGCGGTTCTTTACTAGGCGATAAGCTGTGTCCAATCACAGCTGATCACAGTATAAACAGGATTTGCAGGTTATCGGCATTCCTCTCCTCAAGTGGACAGTGCCCAGATTATCAGTGCTGCCAACCAGTGATGCCTATCAGTACCCATCAGTCCCACCTCATCAGTGAAGGAGAAAAATTAAATTACTTATTTACAAAATTTTATAAACAGAAACTAAGAACTTTTTTTTTTTCTTCAAAATTTTAGTTTTTTTTCATTTGTTTAGCAAAAAATTTAAAAACCCAGCGGTGATTAAATACCACCAAAAAAAAGCTCCATCGGTCTCAAAAAAATTTCAGTGTTGCATGACCACGCAATTGTCATTCAAAAGTGTGACAGAACCGAAAGGTGAAAATTGACCTGGGCAAGAAGGGGGTAAAAGTGCACAATAGCCAATTATTTATGTAACTACTGCACAATAAACAATTTATCCTTCAGGCCTAAAAAAATATAAAAAAATAAATAAATAAAAACAGCATTTGTGAATTTATAAAAATAAAGAAAAAAATAAACTGGCTGGGGCAGCTAAAGTCAGAGGTGTTCAACTTTTTTTTTTTATAGTATTACTAAGTTTAAGGAATACCATTTATAAAAGCAGTAAATGTGACAATCACCAAACATTTACAGTAGGTGAACCATTCACATTGGTAAATGTCACATTTGCCACTTTATAAATTATACTTCGATTATTAATTTGCCACTGTTTTGAGGTGGAAAATGTATTCATTTAATAGAACCCTACTGTGTTACAAACTGGGACACAAATATACTGGTCCACGACTTTTATATTAAGGTGTTAAATAACAGTGAAGGCCCATCTCTATTTTAATGCAGGATTCTTGACAGATACATACGAATGAAGACAGAAAGGTGTGAATCCAGCCTATGGGCTTGTTCACACCATCAGCGTTGGGCTGCATTAATAAATAGCCTTATGTCCTACATGGCTTCAGTTGACATCAATACCAAAAAAAAAAAATAGAAAATGCAGCAATTAAAAAATACATGCTATCACATTATGTACATATGAGATATGGTGAAAAACTACAAGTCCTAAAGCTTTAGTCTTTCCATAAAAATGATTAATAACTGATTCTAGCTGCAATCAATTTATTACCTTTGCTGATCTGATTTTGCCCTGTGTGTCATGAAACTAACCATAGATTTTTTTTTTCCTCTAAGGCACATTTTGTATGGAATTATTTGTGGACAATAGACATTTATGTCTATGGGTAAAATCAAACTTATTATGTTTTTCATGTTTTGGAACAGGAAGTCCAATATTCCCTGTGGCTCTGTGTTTGCTTCAAATATCCAAACACATGCAGGGGAATGAACATGATTGAATGAGTGAATGAGTGAACTTACTTATTTAATAAATCACACCAGACAAGTACAACTTTGCTACAGGTATTAGAGACTGGTCTGTATGGTCGCCTGGCAATTATTTCATAGTCATAAACGCCGTAGGATTCTCAAATCCTTTTCTCAAAATTAAATTCTTCATTTTCAATAGAGTAGAGGGGTGTTAGAACTCCTTCCAGATCTTTTTCTTCGCTGTGTCCCATTGCAGAGATTTCCCTTCACTTCCTGTCCCATAGCCAAACAGGAAGTGAGGAAATCCCTGCATAGTGAAGGAACTCTTTGGGGACCCCCAGGTCACCAGAACTAGTGACCCCATTGAAAGATTTCCACTCTATTACTTTTCTGAGGACAAAGTTTAGGATTTTTTTTTTTTTTTTTTTTTTTTTACACTCACTATTAGGACAAATAGAGGGTGAATCTCCTTAACAGAGGCACAGTCAGGCACAGTCAGCAATATAAACTGGCAAGTGTTCTAATCCATCTGCATTCTATCGGGTTTTTTTTTTTAGTTTAAAATGACAAACATGTTATACTTACCTGCTCTGTGCAGTGGTTTTGCACAGAGCAACCCAGATCCTCCTCTTCTTGGGTCCCTCTTCGGCTCTCTTGGCTCCTCCCTCCTGTTGAGTGCCCCCACAGCAAGCAGCTTGCTATGGGGGGCACCCGAGCCAAGCCATAGCTCCTTGTGTCCATTCAGACACAGAGCTGTGGCCTGGACCCACCCCCTTCTCTCCTCATTAGCTGACTAACTTTGAGTGACAGCAGCGAGAGCCAATGGCACCACACTGCTGTCTCAGCCAATTAGGAGGGGAGTCCCGGGCAGCCGAGACACTCCTAAAATATCGCTAGATCTAGATGGGGCTCAGGTACGTATTAGGGGGGGCTGAGGGGGGGGCTGCTGCACACAGAAGGCTTTTTATCCTAATGCATAGAATGTATTAAGATATAAAAAACTTTCTGCTGTTACAATCACTTAAAGGATCACTAAAGCTATTTTTTTTTTTTTAAATAACAAACATGTTATACTTACCTCCACTATGCAGCTCGTTTTGCAGAGTTGCCCCGAACCTGGTCTTCTGGGGTCCCCCGGCGGCTGTCTCGGCTCCCCCCCCCGCAAGGACTCAACACCTTCATGCAAGCTCCCTCGCATGGTATTGAGTGCTTGCGGGCTCGCTCCCGTGATACAGCCGGCGGCCATAGCCGCTCACTGTATCACTCGGCCCCGCCCCCGGCACACCGCGTCATTGGATGTGATTGGCAGCAGCGCAAGCCAATGGCTGCACTGATTTCTATCCATCCACTCTAGCCAATCAACAGCCAGGCTGAGCGACGAAGAGGATGTCGGGGGCGAGCGCGGGACTTTCGAGGGGTCAGGTAAGTAAATCGGGGGGGTTGGGGGCGGTATTGTCGGATGTTTTTTCACCTTAATACATAGAATGCATTAAGGTGAAAAAACTTTTACCTTTACAACCCCTTTAATACACATTCTTCTATTTTCCTCCAAATAGCAGTTTTTTGGTTTTCAGTGATGTATATTCAAAAGTCTGTGCCAAAATCATTAGCAGCTGTACCAATATCACAAAGCGATGCAAAAGAGACAAAAAAAAAAAAAGAAAGTATATATCAACAAAAATTTGCACACATGTTATTCACTTCATTCAGGATTAATCTAATTTATAGCTTTTAATATAAAGCGACTACTTAATTTAATATAAAAAAAAAAATATGTTGCTTTATATTAAAAACTATAAATTAGATTAATCCTGAATAAAGCGAATACCATGTGTGCAAATGTTTGTTGAAATCTCAACTGCTTCATGTAATATTAATGCAAAACAGTGCAATGCAATTTCAAAAGTCTTGGTCTCTTGTAGCAGAAAAATCAGCAAGTTTCCTAAGGGTCCATTCACACCAGAAACTGCGTGTTTTTGCATGTGCAGTGATGACGCGCATTTGGAAGCATCTAACAAGTTTGCAAACGATGTACGAACGAACATGCAAAAAAAAAAAAAAAAAAAAAATCACGTATTTCATAAAAAAATATATAAATAAATAAAATAAAAAGCACAGCATGCTGCATTTTCTCACACAGGAATGTACTGCAGAAGAATGCAAAAATAAATGTTAAACGGCAAAAAAAATCTTCCCAGATAATCTTTAATTTTCTAAATCTCTGTAAAAATAGAGGTAACTTTACCAAACATTGTGGATCTACACATCTAACTGTTCCTATGATATCTAACATGCTATTATGCCACATTTCAAATCTTCTTTATTGCTTAAAGGCAAACTTCGCTCTCCCAATCAACACTGATTATTTTTAATCCTTATGCTGCTAGTATTAGTAAATAGATTGGAAAGTGCCGTATATCATGATTACTTCTTTTAAACTTTTTTTTTTTTTTTTACATTTTTTCAGTTACTTCAAGGGTTTCTTGCCTAGGCAAATTATGTTATACATCCCAGGAGTCTTCAGAAGAGGGGATTTCTCAGCTAAGCACACCCCTCCTGCGTGCATGCCTGAGCTAAGGGCAGATGGATTCCAGGAATAAATGCTACATGAATCATCTGCCCTTACTTAGGATGGCCACAGTCAGAAATGCTAGGGGGTGTTTTTCAAGGGGGTGTTTTTCAAGGCATTTTTTTCAGCAAAATAAAGCATGGAGACATGGATGGATGAGGGAGTTTGCTTTGGATATTAAAAATGAATTCAATCGTGTTTTTGGTGCTCAGATGCAGTGAAGATCCACTTTAAGAATAGGTAAATACTTCAATATCCAAAGTCTGGGCACAGGTGCATTTTAAACAGTAGCTTATAAACACAGCTGTGCAAGTGCTAAGAAGTTGGAAAACATAGTCTATTGGTCTTAAAAATAAAAATGCAGTGAGGCTATAAAACCCTAAACATTAGCAAATTGTTAAAGCGGTTGCATACCCGCAAAAAAAAAAAAAAAACACCCTATAAGGCAAAATGCATAATGAGCTAGTATGCACCGCATACTAGCTCATTATGAAATACTTACCTTAGAACTAGGGCTGGGGAAAAAAAATCGATTTAAATCTTGAATCGAGTTGAGAGGTCAAGTCGATTCAAAATTTAAGCAAATTGATTTTTTAAGTTTTTTTTTTTTTCACCGCACCGGTCCTGAGGAACTGCGGGCAGGAGTTTTTAGGCGAGGCCATGGCTTCGGCCTAGTCCGCAAGGCTGGACGCTGTGGACTCGCCTAAAAACTCCTGCCCGCAGCTCCTCAGGACCAGCGCAGTGTCCAAAAAAAAAAAAAAAAAACTCGATTCGAATCGTAAATAGAGTTTTTTTTTTTTTTTTTTAAATCGCAGATTTTTTTTTTTTTTTTTGAGAAAATCGCCCAGCCCTACTTAGAACGAAGCATCAGCATCTGATCCTGGTCATCGCCGAAGGAGCTGACATTTTCCCCTCTGCGTTTCTTCCGGGTTCACGGCTCTGGCGCTGTGAGTGGCCGGAGCCGCGATGAGCTCACTCCCACGCCGGATCTTCACTGCGCATGCGCCACTGAGGTCAGAGGCTGCATGCAGGGTGAATATCGCCTAAACCTGTATATTCATTTTACCTACAGATAAGCCTTATTATGTCAACAAGTGAACATGGGGTGGGGCCAAGCTGCACTGTCTTTGTCTATAGATACAGACAGCACGATTCAGGATTGAGCCAGCAACAGTGCCACCATAGGAAGTGGTTTCCTACGGGGGGCACTAGCTGGAGAAGTGGAGCCAGGAACACGGGGGACCTCAGGAGAGGAGGATCGGGGCTGCTGTGTGCAAAATCAAATGGCTTGTAGATGAACTCATTCACCTAGGAACTAATTCATTGTTTTAGAAAACCTTGACAAAGTTGTAGTTGTGAAAATGGTCAATGTTATAGATTTCAGCACAAATTGCTTCTAAACATGCAATCCTCGAAATCCCAACAACAAATACAATAAAATAAAAAAAAAAAAATAAATAAATAAAAATAAAAATGTGAACCTCCTTCCTTGGCAATAATCTCAGCCACGTTCTTTCTTGTAGCTACAGATGAGAACAATGCAGAGGTTAGAAGGAAGTTTTCACTTATATTTTCAGGATGTCTTGTTCAAGCTTATGCAAATTCTATGCAGGTCAGATGAGATGTAAAAAGCATAGACTCGTATATCATCTAAAAAAGCATTATTTCCAATGAAGGCTGTTCACATATATGTGGTGCGAATTTGATCTGGTTCAAAGAAAGGGTCCTGTGCGAGTTTAGTGCGGTGCGAATTTCAGCTCCATAGACTTCTATGGGTCCCAATTGAAATCTCCAGTGTTCACATCACTGCAAAAAAATTTTTTTTTTTTGCCTAGTTTTTATAGAAAATAAAATAGCAGCTTGACCGTTTACCAAACTCACAAATTTGCACCGAAATCGCAATGCAAATTGAGACTTGTTTTCTAAACAAAGAATACTGTCTGGTTCAACCATTCTTTTGCTGATTTACTCAATACATTTTTCATCCGTACCAAGATGTATACCCCGGCAATGAATGAGAGGTAGCAGACTGACAAGATCAACCCTCTGCTCTCTGCTCCTGTCAGCAGCCATCTTTTTATCACATGTGCATGCCGCATACCCATACGGTTTCTATTGCTGCCTAACCCTCTCCCAGTCAGTGCTGTTTTGTAAGGAATCATAGAAAACCAAGTCACATTTGGGTACTTGCACTAAATAGCATTTAAAAGCAGAAGTATGGTCAAAGCTCGTTTGGCTGTACTACTCCTATAGATCACAGGAGTGCACTTTGTTCTGCACTCCTGTGACCCGTTTTCAGTTGACAGTGGGCTAAATCCCACCTTTGGCTGATGTCACAGAGCCGGTCCAGGCTCTGGAAAGATCCCAACTTTACAATAGGGATCCACCCAGATGCCTGGACCTGCAGCTGGCTCAGCCTCTCAGCAAGCCACTGAGAGCCTGAGCCTGAGCCAGTCGCTCCCACCCCCTCCCCCTCCCCAGTGAACGCAGCAGGGCAGAGCAGAGAGCCAGTTACTGACAGTCACCTAAATAGCCAGATGATTCATGTAGCATTTACTTCATGGAATCCATCTGCCCTTAGCTCAGGCATACAGACAAGAGGGTGTGCCTAGCTAAGAAAACCCCTCCTGAAGACTCCTGGTACGTAAGACATCATTTTCCTGGGCCTGGAAATCAGGAAGTAACTGAAGAAATGTAATAAAAAAAAGTTTCAAACAAGTAAATATGATATGCTATCCTCTCTATTTACTAATGATAGCAGCACGAGGAGTAAATATAGTCAATGCTGATTGAGAGAGTGAAGTTCCACTTTAATCACTGGCTGACCAGTGACGTATCCGTACATCCCTGGACTTCAAGTGGTTATACCGGGATTATGCCTGGAGATCTTGGCGATTTGAATACTTTTAGGGGCAGAGGAGGGATATAGATCCCAGATATCTCTAAAAAGATTACCTGTCACATGCCTACTGCTGTCACAAGGATGTTTACATTCCTTGTTACAGCAATAAAACTGATTAAAAAATAAGAAATTGAAAGCGATAGTGTTAAAAATAATTAAAGCGGAAGTAAACCCATCCATAAAACTGTTTATTTTCCGGCACGTGCCGGAAATGTAACACTCCCATTGGTTGTGCTCTCAACCAAACTGTCAAGCCATCCAATGGCTGGTGTCATAACTGATCACATGTGAAGCATCATGGCAGTTGTAGATTAAACAAAGGCAAAGATGGCAGCTTCCTTGGCTGAAAATGATAGGAGGGTTTACTTACACTTTAATTAATTAATTGGGAAAAAAAAAAAATTTGAGTGCAACTCACCCCACGTGCTCACGCACAAAGGCGAACGCACGCGCTGGTCTCGCACGTGCGCAAACTAAAATCGTCCCACACACGAGGTATCACAGTGAATGTCAGATCATGGGCAGTAATTTAAGCACCAGACCTCCTCTGTAAATCTAAAGTGGTAACCTGTAAAGGCTTTTAAAACGTCACCTATGTATAGTAAAATTGATGTTTATTGAACGTTGTACGGGCTGGCACAATTTTAAAGCGTGACATGTTTGGTATCTATGTTCTCGATGTAACATCTTTTATATTTTACCAAACCTGAAAAATATATTGTGTTTATTTTTTGCATTAAAATTTAAAAAATAAAATAAAATTGCGTTTGAAAAAACGCTGCACAAATACCGTGTAACCAAAAAAAAAAAAAAAAAAAACTGCAACACCCACCAATTTATTCTCTAGGGCCTCTGCTTAAAAAAAAAAAATGTTGTTTGGTGATTCTAAGATATTTTCTAGCAAAAAATACTGATTGTTACATGAAAGGTGCCAGAAAAGGTCTGGGGGTCAAGTGGTTAAGCAGTTCCTGAGGCATTAAAACTAGCAAATACAACACCAACTATGGTATTTAATGTCAGGGAAGCCTAAAGCTAGAGAGAAAAAAAAAAAAAAAGGCAAGAGGAAATCTCCATTTTTCAAAGAAATGAAACTAAAACACCAGTCAACTACCAAAAATTACAGCATTCCTTTCACTTTTAGGCTGGGTTCACACCATCGCCGCATCAGTCACACATCAGGGGTCCGGTGTGTGCTGGTTCACCGTTTCAGGTCCGATTTCAGCCCAAATTTTGGGCTGAATTTGGACCTGGAACAGACTAAAAAAGGCACACGTTTTTCGTGCAAACCACACCGGACTTGCTGAGAGCCAGTCACATACTCCTGCTATGCGAATTGGATGCGCTTAAAACAGCATCCAATTCGCATAGGTTTGAACCCAGCCTTAAAGTCTAGCATGCACCATTTAATGACTTTGCCTCTCTGGACATACTACATACGTCCAGAGTCTGAAGCCTTTAAAACAAGCTCACAGCTGGAGAAGCCATGAGCTTGTTACTGTTTTGTTCAGCCGACTCCCGGTTAGAGTATAAAAGCGATTCAGGCAGCTATACAGCCACCCAGATCACTCTTTTAGTGCTTGCCACATGTAAGCCCCCTTGTGCCAACAATACAAATTATATTAAAAAAAAAAAATAAAAAAAAAAAAAACACACAACACACACACACACACACACACACACACACACACAACAACCACAGGCTAATAAAATTATTAAAAATGAAGAGCAATCCCATCACCACGCCCGCACCCAAAAATACTGATGCGTGCCTAGGGCATTCCTGTGTATGTAAATAGTGATTGCACCACATGTTATATATCGGCAGAAACATTGGAATGGGAGCAAATACTATAGGGACATCATTGATGCTTTACTCTAAACTGATGATAATTTTGGTTACCATCATTTTGTGGGCACATTCAGTTATGAGGTTTCACACATTCTGCTTGTTTGCCTCCTCCCCCTTCCACTGCCACATTTGGAACCTTTTGGGGTGGGGGTAGCAGGTACCTGTCAAAACCAGGTTTGCCACGGCGAACTCACCTGGAAGTTCGGCCCCCCTCCCCCTTCCACAGCCTGCCCAATGAGAGAGCGCAGCACGCTTCGCGCAAGCGAAATAGAGAACCGGCTGTGAAGCCACAAGGCTTCACTGCTGATTTCCCCTAGTGGAGATGGTGGTGGCAGCACCTGATAGCCGATTGAAAAATCAGCTGGGACACCACAAGATCCCTGGACAGGTAAGTGTCCTATCATCGAAAGTTAGCAGCTACAGTATTTGTAGCTGCTGACTTAATTTTTTTTCTGCAAGAGCCTGGAGCCCCTCTTTAAATCTTCATATTTGCCTAGGGTACCAGTAAAAAGCAATATCACCTAAAGCAGAACTTTAAACATAACAACATGATAAAAAATTAAGTTCTTTTAGCAAGGAACATACATTCCACGTTAATAATTCTGCTACCAAAATCAGTGTGTGCTGTAAATTACCTCCAGCATTGCTCCTGTTTCTTTTTGCTGGAGGCTGCCATTTTGCTGAAGCCCGGAGCCCCTGAACAGCAGTAAATCATAAAACATAACTAAACCCACTGATTTAAAATAGTTACATTTCTGGAATGCCGGGATTGCTAAGTCACATTTGATTGTGTCCTCAACCAAACTGTCAAACCATCAAATGGTTGCTGTCATAATTGATCACATCTGCAGCACCATGGCATTTGCAGATCAAACAGAAGCAGCTTCCTTGGTTGTAAAGGATAGGATGGCTTAATTAAAAGGCTGTCAGCAGATCGGCCTCTACAAACTTGGCAAAGCCTAAAAAGGTCTAAAAATAGAGAGCGACTGAGCACGTGCAGAGCAGGGTGAGACAGTGTATTACTGGATTTTAAACAGTATAGACACTTATTTTTAATGTTGTACATAGCTATACCTGCAAAAGACGCCAGCCTGAAGCAATCTAACAGAAATTCATTTTCTGACTAAAGTTCCACTTTAAGCACTCATTTCTTCTCGATGGTCTTAGTTGTGAGGGCCCTCAGCGTTCTCACTAACAATGTAATACTACCGGTCCTGTATTGTAAAGAATAACGTCAATGCTGCAACCACAGGCCAGAGTGCTGCAGGGGACCAAGTGCATGGAAGGAGAAGCCTGCAGGAGCAAAGGACAAGGGAGGCAAATGCGCCACTTACTGGTACCCTAGGCACTTAACCCTGGCAGTGTGGAGGAGGCCACACTGCAAGGTTCATTTTTCACATTCCTGGAATTCAGCTTTATGGGGTACTGATCTGAAACAAGTATGATGATCAAGAGTTCTAACTTTCTAATCTACATGCTGGTTCCGGGTCAATGATGTAAAGCTCATGTAAATCTTGATTGAATTACATGTTATTTGCTAACTGTTGCAACAGTTACACAAACAATTGTCACAGCAGTTACATAGACAACTTTTTTCAACCTTCTTTATCCATTGTTGCATCTCTGTGTGGGTAATCTCTTGCATCCTCTTTGCAACCACTTCCTGTATACATGCAGTTCATGCTCTAAAGCAGGGATAGGCAATTAGCGGACCTCCAGCTGTTGAAAAACTACAAGTCCCATCATGCCTCTGCCTCTGGGTGTTATGCTTGTGGCTGTCAGAGTCTTGCTATGCCTCATGGGACTTGTAGTTCTGCAACAGCTGGAGGTCCGCTAATTGCATGTCCCTGCTCTAAAGAGATGGCTGCATGGCATTTCTCAGGGCAGGTCTCCTGTAGAGAAGAGCTCAGGCAAGTTCAGGATCCTAGTCCCAACCCACCTGCATGAACCTGCCAGGAAGCCGACAATGCACGCGGCTAATCACAGGCAGTAAAACCTTTCCCAGTCTGTGCAGCTGTGAACCGGGAAATGTCTCACTCCCTGCGATTAGCCATGTGCAGTGTCAGCTTATTGCGGGATCGGCAGTTGGGTTGGGACTAAGATCCCGAACAATGCCTGAGCCCATCTCTAGTCTCCTTTTGCTAACAACAGTGCACCATTTTTGCACAATGTGTTTTGAAAGTGTTGTAAGCAGTCTCCATCAGAAGCCCATGTTACAGGGTGACAAAGCAGGGAACTGGGATAGAGTGTTTAGGGTTACAACCACTTTAAGAGCTGTCAGATAGCGGAAACCTTCATCAGGACTAGAGGGGGTTTTTTTTGGGTCAGAGGTGGCGGAAGGTGGCATGATTGACGATGGATCTATACCAGGGTTGTGGGGAAAAGGTCCTTGTCCCCAACAACATGGGGACAAGGTACTTTGGGCATGTGGCCTGGTATGGTTCAGAAGGGGGGGGGGTGCTCACCAGTACCTGTGACCCTCCCCCACCACACTGATTGTCAGTGTTATATGGCCGAAATAGGCCGTGTGAATAGGGCTTCAAAAGTTGAACTGGAGTCTATGGCAGAGACTGGCAGTGCAGACTGTCATTAATGAAGTTGGGCAAACATGGGGTGATTAGGTGCCTGCTTTGTGCAGAGCTGTGAATTACCGGCACAGGGATGCAAAGGTGTTCAATGCATGCCCGTGCCAGCAGGTCCATAGGTGAGTACAGGGGGTCCCCGGGTTACAAACAAGATAGGGACTTTAGGTTTGTTCTTAAGTTGAATCTGTTTGTAAGTCTGAACAGGTTCATTTTTTAAGTGTAGCTCCAGCCAAAAAATCTATTTTTAAGTTTTGTAGATAGCATAGGGAAGGGTTATCACCCCTGTAACATTTGATTTGCTGTGTGTGCCCCTGTTCAGAAGATTTCACCTCACTTTCTGTCCCAATGACAATTGGATTTTGAAAATTTGGGGTTATTAGGGAAATAAGGATTGGTGATAAAGCATCAGTGGAGACACCTTTTTCCCATATTAACTCTTACAGGAGTGAATTTCCCTTCCTAGGGGTAGATTTCCTCTCACTTCCTGTTGTCTCCCTCAGTTTGTAAGTAGGAGTCGTTTGTAAGTCGGATGTTTGTAAGTAGGGGACCCCCTGTATTGGGACACACAGCTCATGTAATGGATACAAGTGCTGTGTCACAATGTGATATGTGTGCTGGGGAGAGTACAGAGCCCTGAACGCCCCCAGGGTGAGTTTGAGGGCATGCACCCACATGGATATCACACATTGGCACACAGAGGCCGCGTCAGTGCAGCCCATCACGGGGATGCATGGAACACCTGTTCATCCCTGTGCTGGAAAAATACCCCCCCCCCAGTCCCAAGTCACACTTTAGCAGTTTTCATTAACCTAACATTCTGAATTTGTCATATACTCAATGAACAAATAAGTACTAACACACACTAATTTTTATTTTATATATATATATATATATATATATATATATATATATATATATATATATATATATAATAGTTAGTATCTCACAAAGGTGAGTACACCCCTCACATTTTTGGATTTATGTGGCAACAAAAGTGAGTAACCCCCTGAATGAAAATTTCCAAATTAGGCTCAATTAGCCACTTTCCCTCCCCGGCATCATGTGACTCGTTAGTGTTACAAGGTCTCAGGTGTGAATGGGGAGCAGGTGTGTTAAATTTGGTGTTATCACTCTCACTCTCTCATACTGGTCACTGGAAGTTCAACATGGCACTAATGGCAAAGAACTCTCTGAGGATCTGACAAACAGAATTGTTGCTCTACATAAAGATGGCCTAGGCAATAAGAAGATTTCCAAAACCCTGAAACTGAGCTGCAGCACAGTGGCCAAGACCATACAGCGGTTTAACAGGACAGGTTGCACTCAGAACAGGCCTCACCATGGTCGACCAAAGAAGTTGAATGCATGTGTCCAGAGGTTGTCTTTGGGAAATTGATGTATGAGTGCTGCCAAAATTGCTGCAGAGGTTGAAGGGGTGGGGGGTCAGCCTGTCAGTGCTCAGACCATATGCCGCACACTGCATCAAATTGGTCTGCATGGCTGTCGTCCCAGAAGGAAGCCTCTTCTAAAGATGATGCACAAGAAAGCCTACAAACAGTTTGCTGAAGACAAGCAGACTAAGGACATGGATTACTGGAACCATGTCCTGTGGTCTGATGGGACCAAGATAAATTTATTCGGTTCAAATGGTGTCAAGGGTGTGTGGCGGCAACCAGGTGAGCAGTACAAAGACAAGTGTGTCTTGCCTACAGTCAAGCATTGTGGTGGGAGTGTCATGGTCTGGGGCTGCATGAGTGCTGCCGGCACTGGGGAGCTACAGTTCATTGAGGGAACCATGAATGCCTACATGTACTGTGACATACTGAAGCAGGGCATGATCCCCTTCCTCCAGAGACTGGGCCACAGGGCAGAATTCCAACATGATAACGACCCCAAACACACCTCCAAGATGACCACTGCCTTGCTAAAGAAGCTGAGGGTAAAGGTGATGGACTGGCCAAGCATGTCTCCAGACCTAAACCCTATTGATCATCTGTGGGGCATCCTCAAAAGGAAGGCGGAGGAGTGCAAGGTCTCTAACATCAACCAGCTCCGTGATGTCGTCATGGAGGAGTGGAAGAGGACTCCAGTGGCAACCTGTGAAGTTCTGGTGAACTCCATGCCCAAGAGGGTTTAAGGCAGTGCTGGAAAAGAATGGTGGCCACACA
>NC_133325.1:395641161-395746161 GCF_042186555.1 Aquarana catesbeiana
TCACTTGGGACAAAAAAAATGAATATTCAATGGGCTCAACATGCCTCTCAGCAAATTCCTTGGGGTGTCTACTTTCCAAAATGGGGTCATTTGTGGGGGTTTTGTACTGCCCTGCCATTTTAGCACCTCAAGAAACGACATAGGCAGTCATAAATTAAAGGCTGTGTAAATTCCAGAAAATGTACCCTAGTTTGTAGACGCTATAACTTTTGCGCAAACCAATAAATATACACTTATTGACATTTTTTTTACCAAAGACATGTGGCCGAATACATTTTGGCCTAAATGTATGACTAAAATTGAGTTTATTGGATTTTTTTTAGAACAAAAAGTAGAAAATATCATTTTTTTTCAAAATTTTCGGTCTTTTTCCGTGTATAGCGCAAAAAATAAAAACGGCAGAGGTGATCAAATACTATCAAAAGAAAGCTCTATTTGTGGGAAGAAAAGGACGCAAATTTCGTTTGGGTACAGCATTGCATGACCGCGCAATTAGCAGTTAAAGCGACGCAGTGCCGAATTGTAAAAAGTGCTCTGGTCAGGAAGGGGGTAAAACCTTCCGGGGCTGAAGTGGTTAATTGTGAAACAATTGAGACCCCTATAATCAATACAAAGTCTCAGATTACTACTCTTCTTCACAAAGAAGAAGCCAGCACCAGCAGGAGATGAGGATTTGCGGATGAAACCCCAGGAAAGTGCGTCTGCAACAAACTCCTCCATGACCTTATCCTCCAACACTGACAAAGGGTAAACCTAGCCACGAGGGGGTATGGCACCAGGTTGAAAGTAAATTGCGCAATCATACGACTGGTGTGGAGGCAAACTACCGGCTTGACCTTTGTCAAAGACATTGCTACAATCGCGGTACTCCTCCGGCAGGGAGGAGAGTGAAGAGGTGCATAGGACCTTGGCTACCTTCTGGAAGCATGTCTTGCTGCATTGTGGCGACCAGGCGAGAACCTCAGCACGGAGCCAATCAAAAGAGGGGTTGTGCCTCTGTAGCCAAGGATAACCAATAACCAGTGGAAACTTAGGTGAGGAAATAACTTTACATAGTTACATAGTAGGTGAGGTTGAGAAAAGACATACGTCCGTCAAGTCCAACCCATGTGTGTGATTATATGTCAGTATTTCATTGTATATCCCTGTATGTTGCGGTCGTTCAGGTGCCTATCTAATAGTTTCCTGAAACTATGGATCCTCCCCGCTGACCCCATTGCCTGTGGAAGGTAATTCCACATCCTTGCTTTTCTTACTGTAAATAACTCTCTACGTAGTTTAAGGTTAAACCTCTTTTCTTCTAATTTTAATGAGTTGCCACGAGTCTTGTTAAACTCCCTTCTGCGAAAAAGTTTTATCCCTATTGTGGGGTCACCAGTATGGTATTTGTATATTGAAATCATATCCCCTCTCAAGCGTCTCTTCTCCAGAATAAGTTCAATGCTTGCAACTAGGGATGAGCCGAACACCCCCCGGTTCGGTTCGCACCAGAACCCGCGAACGGACCGAAAGTTCGCACGAACGTTAGAACCCCATTGACGTCTATGGGACTCGAACGTTCGAAATCAAAAGTGCTCATTTTAAAGGCTAATTTGCATGGTATTGTCCTAAAAAGGGTTTGGGGACCCGGGTCCTACCCCAGGGGACATGTATCAATGCAAAAAAAAACTTTTAAAAACGGCCGTTTTTTCGGGAGCAGTGATTTTAATGATGCTTAAAGTAAAAAAAAAAAAGTGAAATATTCCTTTAAATATCGTACCTGGGGGGTGTCTATAGTATGCCTGTAAAGTGACGCGTGTTTCCCATGTTTAGAACAGTCCCTGCACCAAATGTCATTTTTAAAGGAAAAAATCTCATTTAAAACTGCTTGCGGGTTTAATGTCATGTCGGGTCATGGCAATATGGATGAAAATCAGTGAGACAAACGGCATGGGTACCCCCCAGTCCATTACCAGTCCCTTTGGGTCTTGTATGGATATTAAGGGGAACCCCGCACCCAAATTAAAATAAGGAAAGGTGTGGGGCCACCAGGCCCTATATACTCTGAACAGCAGTATACAGGCGGTGCAAACAAGACAGGGACTGTAGGTTTGTTGTTAAGTAGAATCTGTTTGTAATTTTGAACATTTTTAACGTGTTTAGCTCCAGCCAAAAAATCTTTTCTAAGCTTTTTGGAAAACATAGGGAAGGGTTATCACCCCTGTGACATTTGTTTTGCTGTCTTTCCTCCTCTTCAGAAGATTTCACCTCACTTTTTTGTCCCAATGAAAAATGTTTTTTGAAAATTTGGGTTTTTTTGTGGAACAAGGATTGGAAAGCATCAGTGGAAAGGAGAACTTGTTTTCCCATATTAACTCTTACAGGAGAGAATTTCCCTTCCTAGGGGTAGATTTCATCTCACTTCCTGTTGTCTCCTTCCGTTTGCAAGTAGGAGTCGTTTGTAAGTTAGATGTTTGAAAGTAGGGTCCTGCCCTATATACTCAGCAGAAATTTGGGCCTTAGGTGTTGCTGTGGCCACAACACTGTAAGCCCTCACAGGGCCCTGCTGTGAAATATTAGATCAAGAATTGTAATTACATGCCCCTGTTGAACAGGAGCTGAAAAATTAGGCCTTAGGCACTGGTGCTGGTGCCACAACACTGCAACCCCTCACAGACACTCTAGTTGGAACGCAGGAACGAGCCCTGCTGCAAATTATTGCTTCAAAAATTGTAATTACACGCCCCTGTTAGACAGGGGCAGAAAAATTGGGCCTTAGGCACTGGTGCTGGTGCCACAACACTGCAACCCCTCACAGACACTCTAGTTGGAACGCAGGAACGAGCCCTGCTGCAAAGTATTGCATCAAAAATTGTAATTACACGCCCCTGTTAGACAGGGGCAGAAAAATTGGGCCTTAGGCACTGGTGCTGGTGCCACAACACTGCAACCCCTCACAGACACTCTAGTTGGAACGCAGGAACGAGCCCTGCTGCAAAGTATTGCATCAAAAATTGTAATTACACGCCCCTGTTAGACAGGGGCAGAAAAATTGGGCCCTAGGCACTGGTGCTGGTGCCACAACACTGCAACCCCTCACAGACACTCTAGTTGGAATGCAGGAACGAGCCCTGCTGCAAAGTATTACATCAAAAATTGTAATTACACGCCCCTGTTAAACAGGGGCTGAAAAATTGTGCCTTAGGCACTGGTGGTGGCGCCCAGAACCAAAAATGTTCTTACAAGCTATCAGCGTGATGATTGAGGAGGAAGAGGATAATTACTCAGGGATAGTCACTCAGCATCAGCATAGGCAGTCTTTGAAGGGATCTGAGATTTCAAAAAAAATTATTCGGTTACATCAGCATCAGGTGCTTGGTAGCTGGTGGTGATCCAAGACTCATTCATTTTTATGAAGGTCAGCCGATCGACCGAGTCGGTGGACAGACGCACCCTGTGATCGGTTACCACGCCTCCAGCAGCACTGAATGTGCGTTCCGAAAGAACGCTGGATGCAGGACAGGCCAGTAGCTCAATTGCATACTGTGCAAGCTCTGGCCAGTGATCCATCCTCAAGACCCAGTAACCCAGAGGATTTTCGGTGGGAAAGGTGTCCAAGTCTGATCTTGCCCCTAGGTATTCCTGCACCATGTAAAACAGACGCTGGCGATGGTTGCTGGAACCGATCATACCTTGGGGCTGCGGACCAAAAAATTGTCTGAACGCATCGGTCAGACGGCCACCTTCTCCACCGCTCCTTCTTTGACTGACCGAAGCCTCAGCAACACGTTGTCCAGAAACAGGAGTTTGTAACCTCCCAGTCTCTGGGAACGCGTTGCACAGACCTTTCTGCAAGGCCTCCCGAAGATGTTTCATCCTCTGCTCCCTCTGCGATGGCAAGATAAGGTCCGCAACCTTACCCTTGTAACGTGGATCAAGGAGGGTTGCCAGCCAGTATTGGTCCTTCTCCTTGATACCACGAATACGAGGATCCTTACGCAGGCTTTGCAGGATCAGGGAGGCCATGCAGCGTAGGTTTGCTGAGGCATTCGGTCCGGAGTCCTCTGGGTCACTAAGAACGACATGGTCCGCAGCCACCTCCTCCCAGCCACGTACAAGTCCATGTGTTTCTTGGGACTGATCCCTTAAAGACTGCTGCTGATGCTGAGTGCCAGGCTCCACCTCCATACTGACACAATCTTCCTCCTCCTCCTCTTCCTCCTCGTCCTCTTCCTGTGTGATCGGCGGGCACGCAGGAACACTGTCTGGATAAAGGGGGCCTTGAGAGCTAAGGAAGTCCTCCTCTTCCTGCCTCTGTTCTGCCTCAAGTGCCCTGTCCATTATTCCACGCAGCGTGTGCTCCAACAGGTGGACAAGGGGGACAGTGTCACTGATGCATGCACTGTCACTGCTCACCATCCTCGTGGCCTCCTCGAATGGTGACAGGACAGTGCATGCATCCCTGATCATGGCCCACTGGCGTGGGGAAAAAAAACCAAGCTCCCCTGACCCTGTCCTGGTGCCATAGTCGCACAGGTACTCATTGATGGCCCTCTGCTGCGTGTGCAGCCGCTGCAGCATGGCCAACGTTGAGTTCCACCTGGTGGGCATGTCACAGATTAGGCGGTTCTTGGGCAGGTTAAACTCCTTTTGGAGGTCCGTCAGCCGAGCACTGGCATTATATGACCGGCGGAAATGCACACAGACTTTCCTGGCCTGCCTCAGGACATCCTGTAAGCCCGGGTACCTGCCCAAGAACCGCTGCACCACCAAGTTAAGGACGTGAGCCAAACAGGGCACATGGGTCATTTGTCCCTGTCGGAGGGCAGAGAGGAGGTTGGTGCCATTGTCGCAAACCACCATTCCTGCCTTAAGTTGGCGTGGCGTCAACCACCTCTGAACCTGCCCCTGCAGAGCTGACAGAACCTCTGCCCCAGTGTGGCTCCTGTCCCCCAAGCACACCAGCTCAAGCACCGCATGGCATCTTTTGGCCTGCGTGCTTGCGTAGCCCCTTGAACGCCTACGGAGCACCGCTGGTTCCGAGGAAGAGGCCATGGAGGAAGAAGAAGAGGAGGGGGTGGAGGAGAGAGGTGTGTCACAATCAGCATTTTGGAGGCGTGGTGGCGGAACAACCTCCAACACTACTGCACCTTGTCCTGCATCCTTCCCAGCTGCCAGCAGAGTCACCCAATGCGCCGTGAAACTTAGGTAACGTCCCTGTCCATGCCTGCTGGACCATGAGTCAGCGGTAATATGCACCTTACCGCTGACCGCCCTGTCCAGCGAGGCATGGACATTGCCTTCCACATGCCGGTAGAGAGCCGGAATCGCCTTCCGTGAGAAAAAGTGGCGTTTGGGTACCTGCCACTGAGGAACCGCACATTCCACAAACTCACGGAAGGGGGCAGAGTCTACCAACTGAAAAGGCAGCAGTTGAAGTGCTAGCAATTTTGCCAAGCTAGCATTCAACCGCTGGGCATGTGGATGGCTGGGAGCAAACTTCTTTCGGCGGTGCAGCAGCTGGGGCAGGGAAATTTGCCTGGTACAATCTGACGTCGGTGTACCAAAAGCAGATTGCCCACAAGTACTTGGCTGTGACACACCTAATTCTACACCTTCATTCCTCTCACTGCAGGTCTCAGAGAGGACTGAAGGTCTAGTGGGGTTGGAAATCTCAGCTGATGAGGAGCAAGGAGAGATCCTCTTTGTTCTTTGGTGTGGGTCTTTTAGATACGCTTGCCAACGAACTGCATGGCAGGTCAACATATGTCTGGTCAAGCATGTGGTACCCAAGCGGGAGATATTTTGGCCACGCGAGATACGCTTGAGACATATGTTGCAAATAGCAGCGGTGCGATCTGATGCACTCGTCTCAAAAAAGGCCCACACCAAAGAACTTTTTGAATAACGCGCAGAGACTGCAGCGCCCTGCACATGTGGAGCTTTGGGGTGTGATGCAGTCAATGTGCTGCCCTTAGGCTGGCCCCTGGAGGGCATCCTGCCTCGTTGGTGATGTGCTGCCGCCTCCTCCTCCTCCTCCTCCTCCTCCTCCTCCTCTCTCCTATCAGGCACCCACGTTGAGTCAGTGACCTCATCATCCCCTCCCTCCTCATCACTGGAGCAAACCTGGCAGTATGCTGCAGCAGGGGGAGCATGACTGCCAGATTGCTGTCCTTCTTGGGCACCCCCTCTGTCCGCGCTCATGTTACTGCCTTCATCGAGCTCAGTATCGTCATCAGAGCCTTCCAAACGCTGGGCATCCTCCTGGAGCATGTACCCAACACTGTGGTCAAACAGTTCGAGGGAATCCTCATGAGGACATGGTGGAGCTAGGGAAGGAGTCACTGATGACATTGAGCTGAGGGAAGAGGCCGCTGCTTTGCCAGACAAAGCACCCTGGGCATGGGTGAGAGAGGATGAGGAGGATGAGGACGGCTTGGTCATCCACTCGACCAAGTCTTCCGCATGTTGCGGCTCAACATGGCCAGCTGCCGAAAAAAAGGCCAAGCGTGTCCCATGGCCACGTGCTGATGAGGATGCACCGTCTCCACGACCAGCACTAGACACAGAGCCTGCTTGCCCTCTCTTATTGGCTTGTGACTGTCTGCCTCTCCTTCTTGGCCTTCCAGACATACTAATGGCCTGTAGCTGCACTAAGCTGGGATAGAACACCTGTAATTTTCTTCAAGTAGCTTTATATACTGTAACCAGACAAGCCTGCCTGTCAGTAGGAAGATAACAGGAACGGATCTAGCTGAACACTGTGAGCAGGACGCACTGTACTAAATGTAAATAGTCTAGCTGCCTGACCGTGGTACTAATAGGATCAAATAGAACACCTGTAATTTTCTTCAGGTAGCTTTATATACTGTAACCAGACAAGCCTGCCTGTCAGTAGGAAGATAACAGGAACGGATCTAGCTGTACACTGTGAGCAGGACGCACTGTACTAAATGTAAATAGTCTAGCTGCCTGACCGTGGTACTAATAGGATCAAATAGAACACCTGTAATTTTCTTCAGGTAGCTTTATATACTGTAACCAGACAAGCCTGCCTGTCAGTAGGAAGATAACAGGAACGGATCTAGCTGAACACTGTGAGCAGGACACACTGTACTAAATGTAAATAGTCTAGCTGCCTGACCGTGGTACTAATAGGATCAAATAGAACACCTGTAATTTTCTTCAGGTAGCTTTATATACTGTAACCAGACAAGCCTGCCGGTCAGTAGGAATTTAACAGGAACGGATCTAGCTGAACACTGTGAGCAGGACGCACTGCACTAAATGTAAATAGCAGGAACGGATCTAGCTGAACACTGTGAGCAGGACGCACTGCACTAAATGTAAATAGTCTAGAAGATAACAGGAACGGATCTAGCTGAACACTGTGAGCAGGACGCACTGCATTAAATGTAAATAGTCTAGATAGAAGATAACAGGAACGGATCTAGCTAAACTGAATACAGTGTATATATATATATGCAACACCTGGGATGCATATATATACACAATACACTGTAAGTGCAGCTAACTGACTGACTGTTCTGCCTAATCTATCTAACTCAAATCAAATGACACTGTCTCTCTCTCTCTCTATCTCTCAGCACACCGGAACACACACTACACAGGGCCGCCGTGCAGGCGGCCTTATATAGTGTGGGGTGTGTACTAAATGCCCTGAGCCGTAATTGGCCAAAGCCACCCTGGCTTTGGCCAATTACAGCTCTCTCTACTGACAGCGCTGTGATTGGCCAAGCATGCGGGTCATAGTGCATGCTTGGCCAATCATCAGCCAGCAATGCACTGCGATGCCGCAGTGAATTATGGGCCGTGACGCGCCACACGAATTTAGCGCGAACGGCCCATAACGTTCGCAATTCGGCGAACGATCGAACAGCCGATGTTCGAGTCGAACATGGGTTCGACTCGAACACGAAGCTCATCCCTACTTGCAACCTTTCCTCATAACTAATATCCTCCAGACCCTTTATTAGCTTTGTTGCCCTTCTTTGTACTAGCACCATTTCCAGTACATCCTTCCTGAGGACTGGTGCCCAGAACTGGACAGCATACTCCAGGTGCGGCCGGACCAGAGTTTTGTAGAGCGGGAGAATTATTGTTTTATCTCTGGAGTTGATCCCCTTCTTAATGCATGCCAATATTCTGTTTGCTTTGTTAGCAGCAGCTTGGCATTGCATGCTATTGCTGAGCCTATCATCTACTAGGACCCCTAGGTCCTTTTCCATCCTAGATTCCCCCAGAGGTTCTCCCCCCAGTGTATAGATTGCATTCATATTTTTGCCACCCAAATGCATTATTTTACATTTTTCTACATTGAACCTCATTTGCCATGTAGTTGCCCACCCCATTAATTTGTTCAGATCTTTTTGCAAGGTTTCCACTTCCTGTGGAGAAGTTATTGCTCTGCTTAGCTTAGTATCGTCCGCAAATACAGAGGTTGAACTGTTTACCCCTCCAGGTCGTTTATGAACAAATTAAATAGGATTGGTCCCAGCACAGAACTCTGGGGGATCCCACTACCCACCCCTCACCATTCCGAGTAGTCCCCATTTATCACCACCCTCTGAACTCGCCCTTGTAGCCAGTTTTAAATCCATGTACTCACCCTATGGTCCATGCTTAATTTTGTACAGTAAACATTTATGGGGAACTGAGTCAAATGCTTTTACAAAATCCAGATAAACCACGTCTATGGGCCTTCCTTTATCTAGATGGCAACTCACCTCCTCATAGAAGGTTAATAGATTGGAATCGGATTTGAATTGGATTATCTCATGGTGAAGAGCCCCTACGGCCATGGATAAAGAAACAGTCTCATGGGTCACATGGGCAGGCTGTAGAAGTCTCCCGTCAAGAGCATCAATGGCAAGTGGAGTGTCATGCAGCTGCAGCGGAATCGAGTGCTTTGATACAAAGGCAGCATCAATAAACAGGCCTGCAGCCCCAGAGTCGATTAGAGCCTGTATCTCGACGGACGACTCAGCCCACGAAAGAGTAATCGAAAACCAACTGGGGACGAAACAACGCCACCTAAGGTCTGTCCGTGATAGGACCTCAAGGTTTGGGCATTCCCTGGATGGGTAGGACAAGACTTTAAAAAGTGATCTGCCTGGCTACAAAGGCACAATCTCTCCCTCCTCCTAAGGGTTCTCATCCACAGAGAGACGCGTGAAGCCCAATTGCATGGGTTCATCTTCACTGACTGACTTGGTACCAGAAGGCATGGGAGGTGAGGGAGGCAAGGGTGGGACTGCAAAGCTCGGAGACAAATGTACAGGAGACTTCCACAAGCGCTCCTTAAAAGAGAGAGTTTCTCTGAGTCTGGAGTCAATGAGGATGGCAAATGTGATCAACTTCTCCAGCTCTGTGGGTATATCTCGGGCTGCTATCTCATCCTTGATGGTATCTGAGAGACCATGAGAAAAAGCAGCCACGAGGGCCTCATTGTTCCACACAACCTCTGCTGCCAGAGTACGGAATTCAATGGATCTGGAGCCAGAAGGAATGTCAGCCAAGCAAGTCTTTAACAGGAACACAGGTGAGCATCTCTAGAGATGCGACCAAGGCGAAGGCAGAGATCATCTGGACTGGATGGCTTAAGTAGGCAGGACTGACGAGCAGGATATCATCAACAGGTAAGTCACTGTGGAGAATAGGAGCTGGCAATTAGCCGACAGCTGAGAAGCCAGCTCAAAGAAGGAAGGGCTAAGCCCAGCCCTGACACACAGCCTCTTACCCGATGACAAGACCTCAAATTATAAGTGGTCTATAAGGACTCAGAGGTGCGTGGACCTTAAAATAATGGATCATCCAACCACATGGAAACGCAGGGCATACCAGCGGAGAATCAACTGTATAACCTCTCTCTTTCCAAGTAAAAGGAGCTGATAACAGCCTCCAAAAGTGTAAAACCATACAATTTATATAAAAAAAAATCCAAAGTATATGTACTCCCCATCTCCGTAGTAAAATGAGCATGACAAACAGTGTATTGCACTGCTAGTTCCTGTTCCAGCGTGCAGGATGAAACCAGCACAGACTCTGCGGCGACATATGTTTCATCTGAACGGGAAGTTCTCATATTAAATAAAAATGAAGTTGTATAGTTTTACACTTTTTTGCAAGCTGGTATCAGCCTCTTTTACCAGATTGCCATACTTGGAAAGAGAGGGGTTATAAAGTTGATTTTCTGCTGGTGTGCCCTGCAGTTGGATGATCCATCATTTCAAGGTCCACGCATCTCTGAGCCCTTGTAGACCACCTTTAATTTGGGGTCTTGTCATCCGGTAAGAGGCTGTGTGATTACTTGGTGACAGGATTCACTGGGGGCGATTCTCTTAAAGATTTCTTTTGGATGAATTAATGGGACTGATTTTCACATTTATGTCACATAAGCACAGAATATTTGTTGTTTAGTGGTGTTTGTGATATCAATTCGTATACACCTCTTTATTTGTGATTGCACTATATTTACGATTATTTAAGAGTACAGCGCAACAATTATTTTAGGCAATAGGTTTTGATACTTGTATTTTTTGTGTTTTTGAGTGATTTTTTTTTTTTTTGTATACAATCAGTATTTGTGCTGACAGGAACAATGTTGATGGAAAGAGCAAAATTAGAATGACAGCGAGACAAACTCATCACTGTGCTGCTCCACCTTTCACTATTCAATCATAGGTTAGGGTAGGTCCAGGGTGACCTTGGTTCAGGGGAAGTGGGTTGAAGGATGCTGGCCATAAAACCAAGGACTTCTAGCAACAGACAAAACATCCTGCAGGAGAAAGTCCTGTATTGAAGGTGACTCAACATTGCAGTAGAAGCTGATTTGGTTATTTTAACTTTTACTGGGCTTTTCATTTTATTTTGTTATGTTTTGGCTGGAGTTCTGATTTCTACAGTCTCAGCCTAGCAGTAGAGACAGCACTTGGAACTACAATCCAGCATTACACACAGTGGACTCTACTGTTTTGCTATGGAGCTACTTCCTAAAAATATGATCTTCCTTGTGTTTGGCATTTTGAGACCACAGCTCACTGTGCACATGAAAATTTTTAATAAAAAGGTCCCTGCTCACTTTTCCCAGCATATTTCATGTGCTCCTATTGAATTGGTAACAGAACTGTATTTAATGCCATAGTAATTGCCATGAAAAGTTTATAGCCTTCTTACTGCCCTTTAAAATTTTGTAGAGAAAAGGGGGTTGCGACAACATTATATTGTTTGGCATGTTTTCTGCTTTCTTTGCTTGTCAGTGAAAAAGGTTTCTTAAATTGCTTAGTTAAGTGATGTGCTCTTCCTTTGGTATTTTAGCAGTGTGTCCTAATTCCCAGACAAAATGGCTCTATACAATTAAAGTAAATGATTACATGCTGGTCCTAGTTTGTCTCCTGTGTGAGGGGCTACAGAGGACACATGTCTTTTGTGTGTCTGTGTTTGGCTGCTCACAGCTGCTTTGTATACTGAACACCTGTTGTCAATCACCATTTCAGAACATTATCTTCTAGCTTCAGTGTTTGCCTGATTATGTTTTATTGCAAATTACTACTATAATAGAATGTGCTCAGGATGTGATGTGTGTTTATTATTATCTTCATACTGTTTCTGGAGCCATGGAAACAAAAAATGTTAACAAGTTTTACATTGATGGAGACTTCTTCAGTATTCTTATGACCCGTTAGGAAAATAGCTAAGTTAACATACAGTATTGCACATTGCTCAGTTAAACTTCACTGACATTGCACTGCATTCAGGGTAGTAAAGTAAATGTAAACCCTAAAGCAGGGGTTTCCAAATTTGTCAGTACAGGGGCCACATTATATATTTTACAGATTATTAATGGGCAGGAAAAAAAATCTGTTTTATAAATAAATGAAATTTAAAGCGGAGCTCCACCCAAAAGGGGAAGCTCTGCTTGTTTGCCTCCCCCAGCCCCCTCCCCCCCCCCCCCCCCCGGCTGCCAAATTTGGCACTTTTCGGGGGAAGTGGGTATCTGGTTTTGACAGGTGCCCGCTCCCACTTCTGGCTGATCTTGCCAAGGTAAAGTCAGCTGGAAGTTCAGCCCCCCCTCTTCCTTCCTCCACTGCCAGGCCATTCAACAAAGCACAGTGCGCTTCGCGCATGCTCAGTAGGGAACCAGCTGTGAAGCCGCAAGGGTTCATTGCCGGTTTCCCGTACTGGAGATGGCGACGGCAGCACCCGACAGTCGATTGAAAAATCAGCTGGGATGAAGACACCACTGTATTCGTGGACAGGTAAGTGTCCTAATATTAAAAGTCAGCAGCTACAGTTTTTCTAGCTGCTGACTTTAATTTTTTTCTGAAGAAGCCTGGAGCTCTGCTTTAAATAAATTACTACTATATAGATCTTTTTGTAATCAATATGATATGATTTAAAACAAAAGTGTATACATTTTAGTAAAACAAAGCAAAGTCCCCATCAACCCCCCCCCACCTTACATAAGTGTCCCCCCCCCCCCTTAAATCAATGCACCGCTTACATTAGCATCCCCATTAAAGTCCCACCCTACATCAGTTGATGTTGAGAGATGGGAGAAGTGGAGACTGTGCACATCAACTACGGGCTTGGTAAAATCTTTATTAGTGGAGCACTAATAAAACAAAATGAGAGGCTAAAATATAAGCCATGAGTAGAGCCTGGTCACTGGACCTTTCAAAGTAAGGTTGCTGTTTGTTCCTGATTCCTGGGCATAGCTCCCATTTTGAGGGGTCTGTTCCCAATAAACAAACATCCCTTTTGATGTCCCTGGCAGTATGGTTTTCTGCCTGTGTTGGTTTCCTCTATATATAAAATATGCAGCTGCTGGCTTCTGTCTCGACCTGCCCACTGCCTGCACTCAACAGCAAATACAACACAATGCCAACTTTTGGTGTTTACAATTTAGGGAGTATTTGTGCCAGAGGTGTTTTTGTCAATGGGGGGATTTTGGGAGGAGAGGCAATTTATTTTCATCCTGACCCCTGCATTCTGCATTACTTTTAATTTTTGCGGACTGTGTAATGTGCTCATGTTTTTATCCAGAGCAGAGTAGGCTCAAGTTTTAGGTAATCATATCTGTTAAACCCCTCCCATTGCTGGTGCAATTTGGCCACACTGCTCTTTACTGCGGCACATGTAGCTTATCACCTCCTTCTGAGCCCTCCTCTATCTTATGGTGCCAGAGAGCCAGTAACAATCACTGGAGCCCCTCTAATATGGCTCTGCTGGAGCAAGCTGCACATGCACGGAAATCATCTCTCAAGATAGCTTTTCTATGCACTACACAACTTTTTGGAGGGGATGTGGGTGTGACTACAAATAGTGGCATTAAAATATTGTGGTGTCCAGTTGAGTGCGGATACCCATATCTCTGCTCCTTAAAGTGTTACTAAACCCACAACAGTAAAACAGTCTGTATATGCAGTAAAGTTAATCCTTTGCATTGTGTAAAAAGGCTGTTTGATCCTGTATGCACAGATCCTCCTCTTCTTGCATTGTCTCCAAAACATATCTGGGTAAGACTGAGTTACTGAGTTACTGGAATCAGACTGCACATGATCAGTTTGGTGTGTATTGCTAGAAATGTCTTTTTTTTGGGAGAGTGCCATGTGATCAGCACAGGCCCAAACAGCACTGTCCAGACAGAGGGTCAGGGGTCCTGCATCCTGATAGGACAACCATTTCAGTATGAAAACTTTTCCTACAAGCTTTAACTAGGCACTGATAGAAGTCACAAGACTGCTATATACTGCTGATGAAAAGGTATTTAGCAGTTTCTTTTTACTAAAATAATTGCATTTCCTTGTTCTGTGTACTGTGGGAGACCAGATATAGTGAATGCAGGGTCCTGGGTTTAGTAACACTGTAATATGCTAAAGCACTGTTTAATATACTGTAAGTAACTGCAATTTTTTAATAAAGTATTGTTTCCAAATGTTTGACTCTTTTGTTGCATCTCGGTGCTGATCTTCTGCAGCCACATTCTGTGTACATGCACTGCTGTAACGGTTGCATGTCATTATTAGGGTGGGGGCTGGATAGTGACAACAGTAGATCATGCCCCTGTAATGTGTGTTGGCATGGACACTTTTAGTCTCCACTGAAGACAGAGTGGCAACAACACAGGAACACAGTTGGAAGGTTGTCATCCTATAACAGGGGGTGCCTGCACAAGGATCTTTAGGGCAGCATCATCAGGTAATTTTTAAAAGGTACAGATTTAAAAATATTGAAAGTTATTTTTTCAATCACATTTACATGTTAAAGTTCATATGAGATTTTAGATATTTTAAATGATGTTACATGTGTTCACATTAAACCATCCAGTACATGACACCCTGAAATGCTTGGGATGCTGCCTTCCTTCCCACATCATGCTGATTTGCAGCACAGCTTACACAGTGCAAAAATAAAAGGTCCTTTTTTTATCATGGGAGCATAACCTTTTTTCTTGATTCATAGCTGCAATGACATATGGAGGAGGTGGAGTGCTTAAATGCATGTGCTAATTTGTTCGGATCAACATATACTTGACTCAACACATATTACAAAATGCTTTAAAAAGTATTTAAGTGTAAGGGCATACCGAATTGGATACAGATTGATTGGATAGTTTAAGTAGGTCCTCATATTGCATATTTGTTTGGTAGATCTTAAGTCGATTGCACAGAGATTTTATGGTCCGATTTTAGCGTGTGGTATGTATGGTAAGCCTAAAAGGTATGGAAGCAACATAAACAATAAGGGGTCTATTTATAAATATTTACATACAAGTTTCACTATTTTTTCTAATTGGATTCATTTTGAAAAATTTGGAAAAACAGTAGTGCAAGACCAGTTTAGCTCAGTTTAAAATTAGTTATGTGACATTAGATTATCTGGCACACACAATAAGAAGTGCTTATTATCCTTTGTGTAATTGTGCATATAATGTGATATCAGGTATGCATATTAAATGTGCTTTTTTTATTGTAGCACCAGCCAGCCTTTCTGCTGCGTGGATTTGTACTCTCTAAGGACTGGTGAGATGGTGAAGTCGATTCAGTTTAAAACTCCAATCTATGACTTGCATTGCAATCAGAGGTATGATTTCTTTTATTTTACTAATATTTCATTTCAAATAAAAGTTCAGAGAATGCATGCTGGATTTACTAAACAAACAGATGTGGCAATGAGGAAAGGTTCTGGTAATCCCCTATTGGGTGAACCCAGAGCTAGCAAATTAAACTTCCTTTCTTAAAGTGTAACTATAGACAAAACCCTTTTTTTTTTATTTTGGATAGAGTATGGGAGGGTAATATCCCCTGTCAGTTTTGTTTTTGCCATATGTGTCCCATTGGGGAGATTTCCCCTCACTACCTGCCCCATAGCCAAAACAGGAAGTGAGAAGAAATCCCTCCAAGTGATGGAATCCCAGTGTGTCACCAGAACTGGTGTCCCAATTGGAAGATTTCCCTCCTATTACTGTTCTGATGTCAACCCAAAATGTGGACTTTCTTGTAGTTTTACTTTCGATGAGAATGGTAAACAGGACAAATAAAGAGGGTGAATCTCCCTAACGAAGGCACAGACAGCAATAAAAACGGGCAGGTGCTCTAATCCCTCTGTCCAAAACTTTAAAAAAAAAGTTTTGCTTTGGTTACACTTTAAAGGAAACCTGTCATGAGATCTATTAAAAAGCTCATATCCTAAAAAAAAAAAAAAGTTAGTTGACTGGCTGTCATGGTCACTTTCACTCCAATCTCACCTGTTTAAATGCTTGTTCTGAGTCTGAAGCCAAAGACAGCCAAGCACCCAAGACAAAGAAAACCAGCCATTTTTCAAATGGCAGCAATGTATCACTCTCCTGACCGCTTCCTTTTAAACTTAAATTTTTTTTTTGACATACACACTGTAAAAATAAATTCATACTAATGAAGTGCACTATGTGTCTAGGCTGCAGTGTTATGTAAGCATCATGTTTTTGCATTATGCTCTGTGATTGAGGAGACCACTCCTCTTTCAAACACAGATAATCCTTACATTTTTTTAAATTTACCGAATGGAGGAGCTGGAGTTTGAGCAACCCACTGTGATTTAAATACCCACACCAGAACTGTAATTCTTAGTGCCAGATGTTTAGTGCTGTCTGCACTGTATGGGGTTAAAGAACAGCTAGAACGCTGCAGCCTGAACATGTCATTAGTGTGGATTTACTTTTAAAGTACACATGGCAAAAATAGTTTTTACCTGGAGTTCAACTTTAAGGAAGTCCTATATATTCAGGGGTCCCCAACCTTTTTGGCACCAGGGTTTTGTAGAAGATAATTCTCTCATGAACCGGGGGATGGGGGCAAGTAATATAGTCTGCCACCAGATACAGTCACTTGCCACTCACTGATAGGGTTTTCATAGGAGTTTCAGTGCTAATGATCTGTATTTGCAGCCACTCCCCAGCGCTAAAATCACCACCTCAGCTCCACCTCAAGTTCTCAAGCATTTGATTCTCATAAGGAGCACGCAACCTAGATTCCTCACATACGCAGTTTACGGTCGGGTCAACTGCGCTTCTATGAGACTCTAATTCCACCGCTGATCTGACAGGAGGCGGAGCTCAGGCAATAATGCAAGCGACTGTAGAGCTAGTTTATACCATGTGCAGTGACAGATGTCTTACTGCATTGTAAAACGTCTGTCACAGCAAAGACACATGGGAAACAAGTGATTCCTATGTGTCCTATTCACAGTGCAATGCAGCCTATTGCTGCATGAAAATGCAGACATGCTACATTTTATCTCAGTGCACAATGAAAGAATTGCATGGCAATGTACAGCAGCACAGCACATTTCGCTGCTGTACATTGCCATGAATAAAGTGTATGTTTGTACCCTTCAAATAAAGTTTGTCCAAAATAAAACAATGGAGCAGTGTGATGCTCTGAATCATGAACCACACTGCCCCTACCGCAGCCAAGAACGGACAGCTGCTGGAGTAGTCCAGCATCATGCGACCCAGTTCCTACGAGCACAGGTTGTCAGACCAGTCACAACCTGTGATTGGACAGTAAAAGGAGAAGCAGCGCAGTGAGGAGCTCATCTCTCACTGTCACTCTGCTTTCTTCTTCTATTAGCAAATGTTCTATCAGAACATGAACAGATAGGCTTCATATACTGTTTCTTCCTCTCACACTCACTTTGAGCCCTGTTATACAAGAACCACAAGAGGCTGGTACCAGGTCAGATTCCAGTACTTACACTGAGGTTGTGGTGTGGTGGTGGAGTGAATCCTAGAAACGTGTGGTCCCAACGAAGCTGGCTTACAATCTTAGCTGTAGCTTAGGGTGTCCACCAGACAAAGAAAGCGGAGGGAGATGGGAAAACCCTTATAGTGTAGTAAATCACTTCATACAGTAAGTGGTATGGTGTTTCACTCTAAAAAATAAATCATGATTCTCTCAAAAAATGGTTCCACAGTGGAAAGAACAAAAAGAAGGAAAACAAAAACAAAACTTATAGCTGTAATCATCCCAAGGAATTGGATGCAATGCAACCTTCCAAGTGCACAGGTGGAGAAAACCTGTCTCCACGCAAGGAAGATGTGGTCACTTTCTATGCCCCAGGTGTTTCCCTTCTAGATTCTCTCTGTGATTCTCAGGCAGGTGCAATGAGTTGGTTGTGTGCAAAAGAAGTCTGCAATAAAAAGACCTGTCGGTAGTGCAATCCGCAGAGATGCCTGGAATAAGATGTGTAAAAATAGGTAGGAGTTGTCACCTTTACTAAACAAAAAGTTTCTTTAATTCACCAAAGAAAATGTGTTTCATAACTCGATTCACCACTTTCTCAGGTCAGAGTGAAAAGAAACATTTTCCTAGAAGCAGTGATATCATCAAATTCAGGAAGATCTCAGAGATTTTCCTCTGATGGTGTGACAACAATGCTCTACTGCTCCCAAATTCAGAGCAAAGTTGCCACTATGTAGGCTGCTCCTGGTTATGCTACACTTCGATTATAAAATGTTGCTGGGGTAAACTAGTGCTGCCTTTGAAACCCTTCCAAAGTGAGTTGCGGTGTCTGGAAAGTAGAACACATGAAAATCAAATGAAGGAGGATTTGGCTCAGTCGGGGAGGTAAAGGAAGTTTTGTGTTTTCTTCAAGGCTTGTACATCACAAAGTAACTGGTTTTGGAACTTGTTCAGACTGTCATACAGAAGCCCTTGGTTGTGCTTTAAATATGCCTGTGTACTTTAAAAAGTAGCACAAAAGATCCCATGCCGTAAGTTTTTAGAAAAGTTGAACTTATCTAAAGGGGCGGTTGGTGACTGAAGTGGATCATTGCAGTATTTTGTAATTAAAACTTTCCTACATGTCTTTTACAAAAAATAAATTATCACTGTCGCTATATTAGCCTTACAAATCATGTTAGTAATCCTGTGTTCCACAAGCCCTAAGCCACTGAGCTATGCTACACAATAGATTTTTAATCACTGTTTAGTGGAATGATGTCCTTCCATCATCCAACACAGCAACATAATCTCCTCATATAATCCTCGGGCAATTAATTTCCCACACATGCTCTAATGGATGTAGGCGATTAATCTGTAGTTCTGTGCAGGAAATGCTCATTATAAATACAGAGTACACCAAGCAATTTTTTTATTTAGGTGATTAAATTCATAAGATTAATTGCATAAAATCACAGCACAACCTCACAAATGGAAATTGTTTTTGTAGCCTGGGCCTGTTTTCAGGCTTATTTTTTAAACACATAATATGCTTGCATACTTCTATTTTTTTGTTTAATATTGTGCATTAAAGAGCAATTCCAGGCCTAGAGAGGAGCAAATCCATGCACTGCCAATGCTACTCAGCAAACAATGCAACTATGATATCTTTAGAAAGCCTACTTTATCTATCCAGACCTCCAGAGTTCTCTCTAAAGCCTATCTCCATGTATATTGTCCCTTTTAAATAGTCAGGCTGGCCCAAACAAACTGTATACTCAATTAATAGGTGTGCTTGTATATTAAATGTATGTATGCTCAGCTACATACTGTGTTCCAGCTGTGGGACAGAGCCTTCCCATCCCACTTGTTTAATTTATAGTAATGCCCCGTACACACGGTCGGACTTTGTTCGGACATTCCAACAACAAAATCCATGGATTTTTTCCGACGGATGTTGGCTCAAACTTGTCTTGCATACACACGGTCACACAAAGTTATCGGAAAATCCAATCGTTCTAAACGCGGTGACGTAAAACACGTACGTCGGGACTATAAATGGGGCAGTGGCCAATAGCTTTCATCTCTTTATTTATTCTGAGCATGCGTGGCACTTTGTGCGTCGGATTTGTGTACATACGATTGGAATTTCCGACAACGGATTTTGTTGTCGGAAAATTTTATATCCTGCTCTCAAACTTTGTGTGTCGGAAATTCCGATGGAAAATGTGTGATGGAGCCCACACACGGTCGGAATTTCCGACAACAAGGTCCTATCACACATTTTCCGTCGGAAAATCCGACCGTGTGTATGGGGCATTAGACTTTCTCTGATTGGCTGAGTCAGAGAGGCGAGCGGATGATGTCATGATGTCTGACTCATTCATAGAATACATAGCGTCCCTTAAATTACTGAGCAGTGTTCAGCCCCACTCTATGGTATTTCAGAAGTGGGTCAGGAAGTTCCCATCCCACTGCCATAACAAAGCTCTGCATACTGTATGTAGCTGATACTACATACAGGTAATACAGCACGCCAAGCAAGCACACCTGTCAGTTCAGTAAAGTTATCTGAGCCAGCCTTACCCAAATTAACTGTTTATAGGGACATTAATCCTGGAGTTGGGCTTTATTTTACTGAAGCCAAACTCTAGAGAGCTACTCCACATGTTGGAAGAATCTTTGCAATTTAGATCTCCATGCTTCTGCAACCTCTGTTCCTTATAGCTGCCTTCACTTACTGTGAGCTGCCAAGAAAATAACCTCGTCCTTGGATTTACCAATACAATGTAAACATGTCCAGCAGATTTGCCAGCTAGTCAGCAAAAAATTAAAATAAAAGCATATTCTACACATTCAAGCCACACTGCCTTCTCAGTGCCCCTTTGTGAAGTATGTAAGTATATAGTCTAATGCCACGTACAGACGAGCGGAATGTCCGACAGAAAAAGTCAGACGGAAGCTTTTCATCATATATTCCGATCGTGCGTATGCCTCATCTGACTTTTTTTTTTTCGAAAATTCTGGTGGACCTAGAAATAGAACATGTTCTAAAAATTTCCAACAGAACCAATTCCTATCGGGAAAACCGATCGTCTGTATGCTGTTCCAACGGACCAAAAATGACGCATACTCTGAAGCAAGTACGAGACGGAAGCTATTGGCTGCTGGCTATTGAACTTCCTTTTCCTAGTCCCGTCGTACGTGTTGTATGTCACCACGTTCTTGACGATCGGACTTTGGTGTGATCGTGTGTACACAAGACAGTTTCAGCGTAATTCCGTCAGAGTTCCGTCGGAAAAACCTTCAGAGTTTATTCCGACAGGAAAACCAGTCGTGTGTACGCGGCATTACAGAGCTCCCATCTCGAGACATACAGTATAAAGCAATGAGTAATTGATTTCAGTTATGCCTGGAAGTGGCCAAGGTGCAGAGACTCACTAGAAGCCCAGCACAGCATGATGGCAGCTGAAGACCACCTATTAATCTGTGCAACAAATTCAGCAAGCAAAACAAAGACAGAACACCTGCAATCAATTCATAAACTAGCATTTTTAAGTAAGGTGCACATGGACAGGTCATTTCACAGAACAATAAAATGCAAAATGCAAAAAACTTTATATTGCCCTTTTTATCCAGCCTTGGAATTCCAGTATTTGCCCTTTCAAAAATGTCTAAAGGCTGGTACACCCTGGCCGAATATCGGGTGGTATTGGCTGATTCAACAGAAACCGGCCAACATTTGGCCAGTGTGTACAGTAGCCCGTCTGACTTCTGTTGAAGTCGATCAGCTCTAAACAGTCAATGGCTGGGAGTGTGTGTGTGTACCAGGCATAACTGTGTTGTGTAAAGCAGAAACCCTGCCACATGAAGGCTCCATGAAGGCTGCCACACGAAGGCTTAAACAAAGCTGCTTCTACAGAAGTTTTGTGTTCTGTCTGTAGAAGCAGCTCAATGTTATCCTATGTGTATATGCACATTAGGACATTTACAGGCATATTTTGAGCTCAATGTTAAGAGGCAGGAAAAAAAACCCTTCTGGTTCGTGCTCCTGATTGGTGCTTACTGGCAGTAAAAACGTAAAACTCTCCTAAACTCGCCTAAAATTTGTACAAATAAATGCTCTATGAGCGTTTTTTACTGCCAAGGGAACAGATGTTATTTTAAGCCCTGTGCGCATGGAGCCTTCAGATACTGTTGAAGTATTTCAAGTTAATCTGTAGATCTGGAGACAAAGTTCTGTCATAGCCACACTTTTTTAAAACCCCCTGCTTAGTCCTTCGCCACCTTCTCCTGATTCCTGTTTATCAAATGTATGCTTCCCTACATATACATTTACTACTACTACTTTAATACGAAGTATTAAAAATATATTTGCCATCCAAACCAGTCAGGCCTTTTTTACACTGGCAGCCCCTTCTCCCATTAGCCCATTGGAATTCTAACATTACAGCCTGACGGTGCTAAATGGCTACATTTTTCACCTGGGAGTTTGACAGGTGGTACTGGCTATCAAACTAGTCCATTGAGATCAATTGAGCCACATCGCAATCAAAAGCCAAACACACCTGGGCTGATATATATATATATATATATATATATATATATATATATATATATATATATATATATATATATACACTATATCGTCAAAAGTATTGGGACATCTGCCTTTACATGCACTTTAATGGCATCCCAGTCTTAGTCCATAGGGTTTAACATTCGTTTGGCCCACCCTTTGCAGCTATAACAGCTTCAACTCTTCTGGGAAGGAGTGTTTAGGTTTAGGCGTGTGTCTATGGAAATGTTTGACCATTCTTCCAGAAGTGCATTTGTGAGGTCTGGCACTGATGTGCCTGGCTCGCAGTCTCCGCCCTGATTAATCCCAAAGATGTTCTGTCGGGTTGAGGTCAGGACTTTGTGCAGGCCAGTCAAGTTTCTTAAACCCAAACTCGCTCACCCATGTCTTTATGGACCTTGCTTTGTGCACTGGTGTGCAGTTATGTTGGAACAGGAAGGGGCCATCCCCAAAAGTTGGGAGCATGAAATTATCCAAAATGTCTTGGTATGCTGACGCCTTAAGAGTTCCCTTCACTGGAACTGAGGGGCAAAGCCCAACCCCTGAAAAACAACCCCACACCATAATCCCCCTTCCACCAAATGATTTGGGCCAGTGCACAAAGCAAGGTCCATAAAGACATGGATGAGTGAGTTTGGGGTGAAGGAACTTGACTGGCCTGTGTCACAGTTCATGTGGGTGTAAAGGCAGCGTCCCAATACTTTTGACAATATAGTGTAGGTGTTGGTAAACACCACTTATGCTTTTGCTGATGTTATACTACTAATATTGTATATAACCTAGTAAGCTTTATAAGTTTGTTTAAAGGAGAAGTATAGCCAAAGCTATTTTGCCTATGCTTCTCCTATGGATCACAGCAGTGCAGTTCGTTCTGCACTTTTGTGACCTGTTTTCATCTGACTAAAGGCCGCTGTCGGCTAATGTTAGTCAGCCAGTCCAGGGTCAGGAAAGATTCCAACTTTACAGTTGAGATCAACCCAAATGTCTGGACCAGTAGCTGACTCAGCCTCTTAGCATGGCACTGAGAGCCTGAGCCAGCCCCAAATGCCCCCTCCACAGCCAAGCACTCCTGTGAGCACTGGAGGGGTAGATCAAAGAGCCAGTGACTGATGGTCACGGCTCTCTGCTCAGAGCGGAGGAGAACTGAGCAATCAGCGGTGTTTGATCACTCAGTTCTCAGGATTGGGCCGGCGGGGGACAGCTGCAGATAGGATCGGTGCTGCAGCCATCTAGGTGAGTATGATGATTTTTGTTTTTCAAACTTCTCTTTTAAATACTTTCAATATTTTATCACATGCTTTTTCTCATGGAAACAACATGCAAAGAAATCACACTGACATTAAAACTAATAGGTTTTTCTCTAATAAAATTGGTATTATATCTCCATGCTATGACTCCTTTTTCTGCTCTCTTTAATTGAATAAACACCTAATGCCAGAGTTATCACCCTGTAAAAGCTAGTTGTAATTAAGGATTCATATCTTGTGCAATGATCTTTGGGAATTAAATTTAAAAATACCATAAGAATTTAAAATATTATCTGCATGCATATCATGGGCAGATGTGTCCATGGTTCCCCAGTATAAACTTTTGCAAATATCAGGTAGTAAAAGGTATATAAGGTAGTAAAAAATACTGCATATGCCATGCCTAAAACTGAACTTCAGAAATTCAGTCACTTTTATGCTGATTTATTATAGGTTAAGTTCAACGAGGTGTATGCCACTTTAATTTACAATTTATGTTTTCACTAAGCACTGAGAAAGCACAGTTTTGGCTTTACTTCCATCGCTGCTCTGATCCTGAACTTTCTGGTCTCAGCTTCAGTAGCTGCCTGCCTCATCCCTCCTCCTAGCCAATTACAGAGCGCTTTGTATTATGAGAACCCATTTACAAAATATAAAGCCTTCTGTGAATGGACAACGTAGGGGAGGGTTGGAAAGATCTCCTGTATGAGCAAGTAGCATCGCTCCTGTCATTGCTCCAGGAGTGTAGTGATGGCTGTACTCCCAGAGCTCAGTAAAACTGTCAGTCCACAAGGTGGGATGTACCTTGTTGGACTTAACTAATAGCGAGCAGATTTTAGAAAGTGTCTGAATTCCTGGAGTTCAGCTTTAAATAAATAGATGTGTGTTTTGGAGCTAACAATTTACACTTACAGTATAGCTGAACTAAAGCCTTCTAGCAAATGCTTTTTTTTTACCGTTCATTGGTTTCCAATTCTCTGCAAAACTATGCTCCTGCCAAGTTGTTCGACAGCAGTTGGGTAATATAGGCAGTCGTCTAGGTAGATGGATACAGGTAGGGCTGTGCCACCAATTGACTTGGCTACCCCAGATGGCACTCATGTAGGCACATTGGGGAGCGGCGCAGATGCCAGAGTGTCCATACCAGAGTGTGAGCATCTGCCCCAGGCATGGCCCAAGATACAGGAAAACATTCTCCACTCTCTTGTAATTCACAGGGACACATCTACCCGTAAAGACAACACACATTCCCACGTGCCCTGCATGGACTGCCAGTATAAAAAAAAACTCAGATGATTTTAAATACTGTACGCTGGAATTCACTGGTAATGAACACATTTCTATAGCAGGGTATCAGCTTTGCTTTAATATGAAGTAGCACTGTGGTTGCTCTGGCTTCACTGGTTGCATGCTGGTTCCAGGTCAGTGATAATGGCCTCCATATATCTTTCTGTACATGTTTTTTTCAGCTAAATTGGTATTGTTTAATTTTATTTATTTTAGTACTTTTTATTCACAGTGGCCCAGATTTAACATCTGACAAATGACAGCTGTACCCCAAAACAGTAGTCATGTGTTTTTTTTTTTTTTTCCATGTCACGGTTTTAGGCTGATCTGTTCTTTGTAAAAGTATTGTATACATACAGATATCAAGTTATTATCAGTTGACTGAGACTGTCATTTTGACAAAGTTTTCCAAAGATTAAATTGCATTAAGCTGTTTATTTGCTTTGGTATGATTTCTTGCTTTATTTCTGCTGTTTGTCAAGCAGAAATGTGACTTTGATTTTCTAACATATTGGTCAACAAGAGAAAATATGTTTTCTCATTTATGTTGTATTTCCGAAGTCTGTTTGTAAAGTACTGTAAACATGTAACTCAAGAGCATGAAATTTGGTAATGAGAGCAAAGTGGGCAGAGAAACTCCATATTGTTTTTCATGTGGATTTTTCGGTTTTCATCTAAACAAAATCTCAGAGATTTAAAGTAAGTGTATGGAAAGTTAGATAAAGTCTGTATAAGTGTATTTTAACGCGGTTCAGCTAATACAGTTTAAGCCAACAGTGTCTACTTTCATTTGTCAGTGTCCCTGCCTAATAATAAACATTCATTTCAATACCTATGTGTGATAACTGCATAAAATTGTAGCGTTTGTTCCACCGGATGTGCTAGATTTTAGTGTAGGTATCCTTATGCCCCACTCAAGCCCAAAACATTTTGGTTTAGATAGCACAGGAAAAGTATAGAATCACACCAACAGGGACACAGACAAAAAAAAGCAAATTTTTAGTGGAGCAATGGGTTAGAATGCCTGACAATGGGGAGAGTTAACAAGAGTGACTCAGGTATAAAGCCTGTGTCAGTCTAAATTTAGAAAACAAGGCAGATCATGTTCCTAAATAAGTGGGGAGCATGCCCCTTTATTAATTTGAATCGGTCTGTGCCGTTTTCTATGTGTCTGCACCAGACATGACATACAGTGTAGAACAGCTGGAGCTGCTTGTTCCTGCTCCCTCTGTCTTCCCGTTGCTCAGCTGAGACCAAGAGGTAGGAGGAAGGATATTAGCCCTTTGTTTGTTGGAGGTAACAATTGAGCATGTAGGCAGGGAAGGGAGCTGTACCTACTTATATGCAGGCTCTGTCCTTGTAGTGTCTTTACTGTATGGGTAGAGAGAGGCATGTGAGCTGTTTGCTAGGTAACCCACAGGTACTTCACATCCTTGCCGCCAGGTCTAGTCTGGCAGAGATTTACAGCAGTTTTCTATATTGAAACCTGATGCAATCGCTTTGGATAGGCATGGAACTTGCTTCATATTTTATTCTACTCTGAAATAGAAACTGGCGTGGGTGGCACTGATAGAAAAAAAAATGTGACGTGAGTGCCATACCTAATTAACAAAGGGAATCATTAAAGAAAACTGCAGCAAACCCCACTAGATTGGACATACAGGATGTGAACTGCCTGAAACAGTTCTACCTGCTTTGTTAATATGGTGCACGCCACTCATGCTAGTTTTCTTCACCATTTGTTAATTCCCTCCAAAGTTTATGTAGTTGTTGTTTCCGTCTCTGTCACTATGACCACAACATGCTGTCCAAAAAAAGACTGGAGTCGTGCTTTGAAATATTTATTCAAAATAACACTATGAAAATGTGTGGCATTCATTGAAGTTAATTTACATGTTTCCTGACACTTTAAATAGTTTGGACCAAGCTGGTCTACAAGCTGGCCTACATGCAGTACAAAGTACATAGTGCTGGGTTCTGGCTGTGAGACAGAGACTTCCCGTCTTACACCTGGAACAATGCAGGTCTGAGCGGCGTCAGCCATTTAGAGGCAGCTTTGTATTGTGTGAATAAATACAAAGTTTACTCTGATTGGCTGAGTCAGAGAGTGTGGCATCATCAGGTTGCCCCTCTGACTCAACCAATAAGAAGAAGCTTTGTATTCATTCACAGAATACAAAGCTATCTATAAATGGCTGAGCACTACTCAGACCTGCTCTGCATTGTTCTGGGTGTGAGACGGGAAATCTCTGTCTTACAGCCTGAACCCAGCACTGTGTACTTTATGTAGCTGAAGGTATCTGCAGTTTATATTTACTTAGAGACACTGTAGCAATTAGTAAAGGAAATAATTTGTTTGGACCAGGCTCGTTCAACTGAACTATTAGAAGTGACAGATAGCATAGAAATGAGCTTTAACCACTGCTTTGTTTATGGTGAATTGAATTCCACTTTGCACAGCTCTAGGGTAGGGCATTGCTAGGCCTTGTCATCCAGGCCCTGGCTATACTTGGGAGAAATTAGTGGAATCACCCCAAGTATTGTCATCAAGACCTGTGGTCTCCAAACTGTCAGATGCGGCCCTTTGCTCGCATTTATCCAGGGCCTTGGGGTACTTTTCTCCCACTGATGCAAGATACCATCCCCCCCACACGCACACCAACAATGGGGCATAATTCTTGGTGGTGACATCAACAGCGGGGCATTTTTTCTCCAAGTGACACCAACTATGGGGCACTATTCCTTCCACTGATGGGGCACTATTTCTCCTACCGACACCAACAACGGGGATCTTTTCCTCCCCCTAATACCAAGGATCCATTGTTTACTCCCACTGATGCCAGGACAATTTCTGCTCCCAATGTCCAGCCCCCCTAAAGTCTGAAGGACAGTAAACCTGCCTTTTGTTTAGAGAGTTTGGATACCTCTGTTCTGGACAGACATAAGTATTTTGCTAAACTTTGCTTCAGACTTTATTTTTTTTTAAAGTAATGATACATTATTTATTGTGCCTGATGTCCTGCACTACTATGTGCAAAGCAAAATGCTGGAAAACCAAATAAGAATGGGGCGCTAGTGCTACCCCTCTAGCACACCGTGTTAGGTAAGTACAAAATAAGCAAGTAACCTTAAAAGTGAATATAAAGATTGATGTGCAATAATTTTGCTTTTTGACAAAGAATAAAACCTTAATACATAAAAAAGTTCATTGGGTAAAGAACTTTTCTGTGACTGATGTTTTTCACCAATCACCTTCAGTGCCCCTTCACCATCCAAACTATGTGCTCACTTCTTATACAGACCCGCCACAGGTCACTGTAAGCCTTCCCCTTTATAAAGGTATATATTTAAATGGCTGGCAGCTGGAATCCTATTCCAGGGACACTCGTTCCAATGTGCAGTAATCCTCATATATAAGATAACATCAGAGAACTAACATAGTGCTGAATTGTTTAAAAGTCAATACTTTAATAAAAACTTTAAAAACTAAACCCACATTTTAGGGGGGCCTACACACCCTGATTGTGTCAAGTGTAATGCCTAGGTGCACTAGAGGAAGTACACCCTAAAAAATACCTCTGAAAGGAATTCAGAAGTATCAGGTTAGGTCTATTCAGTTTAATTTAAATGCACAGTGACTTGGCTTGGGATCTGACCTTTCCTTTTGAACAAGCCGGTTACCTGGCTTTCATACTGCCCCTTTAATTATTTGATCATGAAACAAATATGCAGACACGGATTCCTGACTTTTTCTGACACTTTTGATCTCAGTACTTCTTTCAGGTCAGTATTTTAGCTAATGGGTTACCTTAACAGCCAGACAACCAGCATTTTCAAAGGAATATCAGCAGTGGCAGCTCTTCTTTCATGGCAAGTTTAATTTTAATTCAGGAATTTCTTCACACAGTAAAATTCCACATTATGTCATGATCAGTTCATCTGATTAAAACTTCCCAAATATTTTTTACACCCTGGTACACACTACAGTTTTTTTTTTTTGTGCAACCCTAAGGGTTGCACAAAAAAAGACTGACCGCTTATGGATGTGTGATGAGACATATGGTGCTGGAATTATTTACTTATTATCTGTAGGTAGGAAACACTTTTAGATGAAAAAGTTGGAAAAAAGTTGAAAAAAAATTACTGAAGGTCCGCTTTAACTAGTAAGGGCATTTTGCATAGGTAGGATAGAGGAGGCAGAATTTTTAGGAATAATTCTAATTTACCCTTGTTGTTCATGTTAAGTGGACAAGGAAAGTAACAATGAAAACCCAGCTTAACCACTTAAGGACCGAGCCTCTTTTTTAGATGTGTTGTTTACAAATTAAAAACCTTTTTTTTTTGCCAGAAAATTACTTAGAACCCACAAACATTACACATTTTTTTTCTAACACCCTAGAGAATAAAATGGAGGTTGTTGCAATACTTTCTGTCACACTGTATTTGCGCAGCGGTCTTGCAAGCGCACTTTTTTTTGAAAAAATACACTTTTTTGAATTAAAAAATAAGACAACAGTAAAGTTAGCCCAATTTCTTTTTATATTGTGAAAGATAATGTTACGCTGAGTAAATTGATACCCAACATGCCATGCTTCAAAATTGCGCCCGCTTGTGGAATGGCAACAAACTTTTACCCTTAAAAATCTCCATAGGCGACTTTAAAAAATTCTACAGGTTGAATGTTTTGAGTTACAGAGGAGGTCTAGGGCTAGAATTATTGCTCTCTGCCGATCTCGGCGATACCTCACGTGTGATTTAAACACCGTTTTCATATGCAGGCGCTACTCACGTATGCGTTCGCTTCTGCACATGAGCTTGGCGGGATGGGGCGTGTTTAATTATTTATTTATTTTTTTCTTATTTATTTTACCTTTTTCTTTTTTTACACTGTTTTTAATTTTTTTTTTAAACAAGTGTCACTTTTATTCCTATTACAAGGAATGTAAATATCCCTTGTAATAGAAAAAAAGCATGACAGGACCTCTTAAATATGAGACCTGGGGTCAAAAAGAACTCAGATCTCATATTTAGACTAAAATGCAATAAAAAAATAAATAAAATTTGTCATTTACAAAAATTATTTAAAAAAAAATGGCCCTTTAAGAGCTATGGGCGGAAGTGACGTTTTGACGTCGCTTCCGCCCTGCAATGTCATGGGGATGGGTGGGGGCCATCTTCCCCTCACTCGTCTCCATGCCCAGCCAGACAGAGGACCCGATCATCTCTGCCGCTGCCGACAGCTCCGGATGCGGCGGGAGAGGGGGCCCTCTCCCGCCACCGATAAAAGTAATCCTCCGGCGAATCCGCCGCAGAGACCACTTTTATCTTGTAGCGGACCGCCGGCCAAACAAGAAGATACTGGGGTTATGGCAGCTAGCTGCTGCCATAACAACGATATTCCTCCTCAAAGTAAGGACGTATATTGGCGTGCGGCGGTTCATAAGGGGTTAATTGTACTACTGGACAGGGCAGCACTCCAGAACCCTTTGTTGTATGCTGGAATGTATTAGGGCTCATGCACAAGGTTGTATTGAGGCATATAGCACAAAATTTGGTCATATTTCGGCACCCGGGAGAAAAAGTTGTTGCGTAAAGTTGACTGTTCAAATGGACTACATGATACAGCTGTACACAGGGACAGCCGCACCTTGTAATTTATTTGTACAGGTATCTATACCCAACATCCGTTGGCTTGGGTGCCAAAATACGACCATATTTTACATTTTGCAGTCCAATACTCCCATGTTCATGAGTCCTTGCTAACAGTTAGCAAAAATATGTCTGGGTGGATATGTGCCACTTCTGGGTGCCCTGCTGCCCTACATCAGTCTGTTTTGTTTATGTAGAAATCCAGCCCTGCTTGTCAGTCTGAAAACAAGCAGATATACACATTATCAATTTTTCTCAAAGCTGTCTGAGTCTGAGACTGCAGCATTTTTCACCTTATTTTGCAGTACTTCAGTACTGTATGAGCCATCTTTAGCGATGCATTGGCACTTTTTGGAGCTGTTTTGTTGGAGTACAAGCGACAGGTCACATTTTCCATTATTACCTAGAGCTGTATTAACATTATAACCTCAAAGCAAATAGGAAATGACAAAGGAAATGGAGACAGAGGGGTTGATTCATCAAGCTCCATATCATGGGAGTTACTACCGGAACAGTCACATTAACTGAACTTGATCAATTTTCCCCAGGAGAATAATAAAACCATGAGGACAGCATTTTTTTCTATATTGAGCGAGCATCCAAGATCTAAATTTGTAAATGTGATAACTGCCAAACTGTTCTGTTGCACAAAACAGGAAATGTAAACCTTACACAAAATGTAAGAACACCTAATGTGAAAATACATAAATATAAATCACTTTGGAAATTATGCCTCTTCCTTAACAATTATTCATCCTGCATGGCGGATGAAAACGTTCAAGATATAAAAGACTTTTACATACTTCATCATAGGCACAAGGATGAAGAGGCATGTCTCATATTTAACAACATGCACCAACCAAGTTTGTGGGAAAAAAAACATTTGTGTTCTAGATGTAAACTAAAGTCGGCAGTACAAGATACAGTCTTCTTTAAAGGGTAACTCCACTTTCCTGGGAAAAAAAAAAGAAAAGAAAGAAAAAATAATATAGCACATATAATTGTGACACTAATCATATTGTAATTGAATTTTATTAAAATTTAGCTTTCCTTTTCAATCTACAGCCACTGTAGATTTCTGAGAATGCATTGCAATATGGCTACCTGGATTTGTTCTGTACAGAGTGTGTACTGACCAATTGGCTCACCAATTTTCCCGGAAGTCTGCCTAAGATACAGTAGGTGGATGAAAAGACAACACATCAAATATACAGAACCACCTAATGATAACACTCCATGTGATAAACTCAAAAAATAAAGTGAAACTGTGACCAAACGTTCATTGTGTAAAGAACTTTTCTGTGAATCTGGTGTTTTTCACCAATCACCTCTAGTGCCCCTTCACCATCCAAACTATGCGCTCACCTCTTATACAGACCCTCCACAGGTCACTGTAATACCCTGTATACAAGTACATATTTGGGGGGCACACCCTACAATGCGTTTAAATTCAAGATGGTGCTGCTATAAGTCCTACAAACAGTACAAAATATTTTACAGCGCACACATACAAGAATGACATTTACTGCAGGGCTAGTTAAAAACACCTGAACATATTCAAAAAATACGGGGGTTTGGTCACACTATATGGTCATATAGTGCTAAGCCCACTTACTGCGACAAAGTACCCCGAATTAGTGGGTCCTACTCTAGTAAAAGAATGAAAGATCCTTTGTCTCAACCATGGGAGCTAAACCCCTCTATGTGGGAGAACTGAAGGGGATACATCCTAAACACTGGTGGCCACTAAATAAGAGGTAATGAGGAGGGGGAGGGGTGCTCCAGCCCAAAAAAAACCTGGTCAGGGTCTGTTCCAATATACAAGTACATATTTGGGGGGCACACCCTACAATGCGTTTAAATTCAAGATGGTGCTGCTATAAGACCTACAAACAGTACAAAATATTTTACAGCGCACACATACAAGAATGACATTTCCTGCAAGGCTAGTTAAAAACACCTGAACATATTCAAAAAATACAGGGGTTTGGTCACACGATATGGTCATATAGTGCTAAGCCCACTTACTGCGACAAAGTACCCCGAATTAGTGGGTCCTACGCTAGTAATAGAATGGAAGATCCTTTGTCTCAACCATGGGAGCTGAACTCCTTTTATGTAGTGCGCTGTAAAATATTTTGTAATGCCCTGTACACACGAGCGGAATGTCAGACAAAAAAAGTCAGACGGAAGCTTTTCATCATTTATTCCGATCGTGTGTGTGCCTCATTGGACTTATTTTTTTTTGAAAATTCTGATGGACCTAGAAATGGAACATGTTCTAAATCTTTCCGACGGAACCAATTCCTAACGGGAAAACCGCTCGTCTGTATGCTGTTCCGACGGACCAAAAAACGACGCTTGCTCTGAAGCAAGTACGAGATGGAAGCTATTGGCTACTGGCTATTGAACTCCCTTTTTCTAGTCCTGTCGAAAGTGCTGTACGTCACCGCGTTCTGGACGGTCGGACTTTGGTTGGACTTTGGGTTGACCGTGTGTAGGCGCTTGAATGGAATTCGGTTGGAGTTCCGTTGGAGAAACCTTCGGAGTTTATTCCGACGGCTAAACCTTTCGTCTGTACACGGCATAAGCCTTCTACTTTATAAGGGTATATATTTCAATGGCTGACAGCTGGAATCCTATTCCAGGGACTCTCGTTCCAATGTGCAGTAATCCTCATATATAAGGTGCTCATAAAATCAGAGAACTAACATAGTGCTGAATTGTTTAAAAGCCAATACTTTAATAAAAACTTTAAAAACTAAACTCACATTTTAGGGGGGGGGGGGGGGGCTACACACCTGATTGTGTCAAGTGTAATGCCTAGGTGCACTAGAGGAAGTGTACCCTAAAAAATAGCTCTGAAAGGAATTCGGAAGTATCAGGTTAGTTCTATTCAGTTTTGTGGGGAAAAAAAAAGAAAAGAAAGAAAAAATAGTATAGCACATATATTGTGACACTAATCATATTGTAATTGAATGTTATTAAAAATTACCTTTCCTTCTCAATCTGCAGCCACTGTAGATTTCTGAGAATGCACTGCAATATGGCTACCTGGATTTGTTCTGTACAGAGTGTGTACTGACCACTCACCAGAAACATAATTTCCTGCTTGTGTGATTGGCTCACTGATTTTCCCAGAAGTCTGCCTAAGATACAAGTCAGATTTCAGGCATCCCCTGCAACAAAAATGTCATTTTTGGAGAGATACTTTCAATAGGAACACGTCTAAAGGGATGCAGGCCCAGCAGATTTCCTCATTAGTGCCCTGCAGCTGCACACCTGACAGTTAATTATGAAACCACTCCCATTAGACCCACTCAGTACAGAGGCACAGACAAACACACATGGATTTATTCAGAATAACAAAAGGTAGGAATCTGCAACAAAGGTTCTTATAATCCTTGCAATGTACATAGATTACACAGAGGGGAATGTTTTTTTCTCAACAAAAGTGGAGTTACGCTTTAAATTTGACAACATCTAGTATGGGGGTCTACTTAAAGTGTATGCAAACACAAATAATAAAGTAGATAAAAGAAACCACGGGGGAAGACTGTGGACTGTCTTTTAGTGGGAGGAAAATAGGTTTTTTAAAACCACAGTGTGAATAAATTGTCATGCACAAAAAAACAATAGCATATAAAACTAAAGATCAGACATAGCCCAAAGTGACTAAAGGAGTCTGGGGGGAAGTGTACCCACCAAAAATAGAATGAGTGGGTAGTCAGAAATATTGGAGTGTAGAGTACATAATAAGGAATAAAAACAGTCCTCTGGAAATTAAACACTGGAAGTGCTGCTGCTGATTAGGCTGCATGGGGGAGAGCTGCAATCTGTGTGGAACTAGACAAAAGAAAAAAGAGCGTGCATATCTCATAGTGCAGTACCGTGAAAAAGATTTAATAATGAAAAACAATCAAATATTACACTCCCAAACAATGAGTGGGGGTGCGGTGGGAATCCAGATACTGGAGCTGATGTAAAGTCCATGTTAGGGAGAAGTGATTGATGCTGCTGGAGATTCCGATGCTGCAGGAAGAGATGACAGGAGCTGCCGGGATCCAGGAACCATCCAGAAAAACACCTGTAGCACACTGCAATGCTCTCCTGGTAACAGGGACGCATTTCAAAGCAATTCAGCTTCTTTATCAATCTGTCAAAACTGTCTAACTACCTGCTATAAATAAGACCAACCCAGTAGGGGGAGGGCGGGCCTAACCTCACACCTGCGGTGAGCACAGGTGAAGAAAAAGGCTTGCAGCTGCCATTAAAGTGGTTGTAAAAGCACAAGATTTCATGCTATGCATGAAGGTAAAAAGCCTTTTGTGTGCAGCAGCCCCCCCCCAATTTTTACCTGAGCCACCTCTCGATTTAGTGATTTCCACGAGAGCCTTGCCTCTCTATGGGGACTCGCACTCCTGTTTGGCTTTTTGGGGCAGCGGGAGCCATTGGCTCCTGCTGCTGTCAATCCCAGGCAATGAGCCGAACAGGAGACGGACGGGGTGGGGTCGAGCTGCGGCTTCATGTGGAAATGGACACACACAGCTGCGTCTTGAGAGCATGCCTGATTAAGTGCCCCCAGAGCAAGCTGCTTGCTCTGGGTGCACCCGGCAGGAGGGAGGGACCAGGAGCACCGGCGTAGGACCCGAGAAGGGGAGGCTCTGGGCTGCTCTGTGCAAAACCACTGCACAGAGCAGGTAAGTATCACATGTTTGTTATTTTATTTATTTTTTAAAACAAGACTTTAATTCCGCTTTAATCCCAGTAGGGGCATAAAAAATTGTATATATGTAATTCAATAAAAACAGATACACATTTATGTAAACAAGATATATCACATTAAAAACAGTACGGCTACAATCACCTCTAATAAAAACAGTAAAAATACTATAACAGTAGTCGGCAACCAACATTTGTTTTAAATACATATCATATTTAGATGACAGATGATCACTGGGAAATTACATCTTTTTCCACCCCTCTCCCTGAATATTGTGGGGGGTGGGGAGTTAGATAATTGCAACATTGTTTCTTCCCAAGGGGAGTAAACACTAACCCGATGGCAGATGTTTGAGTAAACACATGTAAAATGGGTAAATACAAAATGAAAATTATATATATTAAAAAGAAAGATTTTTTATATATAATAGTTTAAGAGACCTTATCAATGATCAATTTGATCAACATGTGTTTATAGAAATGGATAGATAAAAAAATAAATGAACGCTATAATAGATCTTGGAAGTACATCTATATAGAAGTACATGCAGTGGGGACGGAAAGTATTCAGACCCGCTTAATTTTTTCACTCTTTGTTATATTGAAGCCATTTGCTAAAATCATTTAAGTTCTTTTTTTTCCTCATTAATGTACACACAGCACCCCATATTGACAGAAAAACACAGAATTGTTGACATTTTTGCAGATTTATTAAAAAAGAAAAACTGAAATATCACATGCTCAGTATTTAGTAGAAGCACCCTTTTGATCTAATACAGCCATGAGTCTCTTTTGGAAAGATGCAACAAGTTTTTCACACCTGGATTTGGGGATCCTCTCCCATTCCTCCTTGCAGATCCTCTCCAGTTCTGTCAGGTTGGATGGTAAACATTGGTGGACAGCCATTTTTAGGTCTCTCCAGAGATGCTCAATTTTGTTTACGTCAGGGCTTTGGCTGGGCCATTCAAGAACAGTCACGGAGTTGTTATGAAGCCACTCCTTCGTTATTTTAGCTGTGTGCTTAGGGTCATTGTCTTGTTGAAAGGTAAACCTTCGGCCCAGTCTGAGGTCCTGAGCACTCTGGAGAAGGTTTTCATCCAGGATATCCCTGTACTTGGCTACATTCATCTTTTCCGCGATTGCAATCAGTCGTCCTGTCCCTGCAGCTGAAAAACACCCCCACAGCATGATGCTGCCACAGGTGATGAGCAGTGCCTTGTTTTCTCCACACATACCGCTTAGAATTAAGGCCAAAAAGTTCTATCTTGGTCTTATCAGACCAGAGAATATTATTTCTCACCATCTTGGAGTCCTTCAGGTGTTTTTTAGCAAACTCATAGTATTACATAGTATTACATAGTTAGTAAGGTTGAATAAAGACACCAGTCCAGTTCAACCTGAGTGAGTGTGGGTGCATGTCTACAATTATCCCTATTTATTTAAGGTACTCATATAGCGCTGTCAATTTACGCAGAACTCCACACATACATCACACACTCACATTGGTCCCTACCCTCAAAACCCTACTCCATGCGGGCTTTCATGTGTCTTGCACTGAGGAAAGGCTTCCGTCGGGCCATTCTGCCATAAAGCCCTGACTGGTGAAGGGCTGCAGTGATGGTTGACTTTCTACAACTTTCTCCCATCTCCCGACTGCATCTCTAGAGCTCAGCCACAGTGATCTTTGGGTTCTTCTTTACCTCTCTCACCAAGGCTCTTCTCCCCCGATAGCTCAGTTTGGCCGAACGGCCAGCTCTAGGAAGGGTTCTGGTCGTCCCAAACGTCTTCCATTTAAGGATTATGGAGGCCACTCTGCTCTTAGGAACCTTAAGTGCAGCAGAATTTTTTTTGTAACCTTGGCCAGATCTGTGCCTTGCCACAATTCTGTCTCTGAGCTCTTCAGGCAGTTCCTTTGACCTCATGATTCTCATTTGCTCTGACATGCACTGTGAGCTGTAAGGTCTTATACAGACAGGTGTGTGGCTTTCCTAATCAAGTCCAATCAGTATAATCAAACACAGCTGGACTCACATGAAGGTGTAGAACCATCTCAAGGATGATCAGAAGAAATGGACAGCACCTGAGTTAAATATGAGTGTCACAGCAAAGGGTCTGAATACTTAGGACCATGTGATATTTCAGTTTTTCTTTTTTTAATAAATCTGCAAAAATGTCAACAATTCTGTGTTTTTCTGTCAATATGGGGTGCTGTGTGTACATTAATGAGGAAAAAAATGAACTTAAATGATTTTAGCAAATGGCTGCAATATAACAAAGAGTGAAAAATGTAAGCGGGTCTGAATACTTTCCGTCCCCACTGTATATGTATACAGGGGCAAAACAGGAAAATAGGTGTCAGCATTATTTGATGGAATGCATAAATAAAAATATAAATAATAATAAATAAAAGGGAACCTGACCTTAGCTTTAGGAGATGGAAGTATTTCATTATATGTAGCAACCGACTTGGAATTCTTACTGTCTGAAGGGCCTTGATGTTTGGAAGGGATGATGCCCATCCAACCTTGAGAGTTCACACCTAGAGGTCTAGAGTGGGACCGATTATGTTCCAGTGTTGGATTGGTTGGGAGGAAATGTTCTGCCACACATAAATATCCAATAATATTTACTTTTGATTGGCATTTTATAAGAAAAATGTATTAACTGAATTATCTGGGGGAAAAGGGCAGCACAATGGCTAAGTGGTTAGCACTTCCACTTTGCAGCACTAGAGTCGTCAGTTTGAATCTCAACCAAGACACTACTGGCACAAAGTTTACATGTTCTCCCTGTGCCTGTGTGGGTTCCCTGGCTACTCCGGTTTCCTCCCACACTCCAAAGACATGCTCTAGGTTAATTGGATCCTGTCTAAATTGGTCCTAGTATGTGTGTGTATGAATGTGAGTTAGGGACCTTAGATTGTAAGCTCCTTGAGGGCAGGGACTGATGTGAATTTACAATATACTGTATATATGAAGTGCTGCATAAATTGACAATGCTATATAAGTACCTGTAGCAAAAAAATAAATAAAATAGGTACTAAAATGTTTACAAATAGCCAAATATAATAGTAATATTTAAATTGTAATCCAAATGCATTTCATGGTTGCTTAACTCAACCATTTAAATCCGTAATGTCAAACTGGTGTTATATGTGATGCATGTAGCCCTTTTGCACCTTTTATCTAGCCCCTGGTGGTTTAGAGATTAAACAAAGCAAACATTAAGTTACACCTCCATATATAATTTTGCAGCTAAATACTTCAACAAAATACTTTCTGGTATTGAATTTTTTAAGTTGCAATCTTACTATAATGTTAAAGTGGTATCAAACCCAAAAGCAAAAATATATTATATTGCAGCTTACCAATTCTTAGATGTCATGGCTGCATTCAATTTCTTTTTAGCCTTTCTTGCCTTTATTTTCATTTGGTGTCCTAGCCAGTGTTGTTTTTCAACAGAACAAGCTCTCCTACCAATGTAGCAGTCGCAGTGTTGAGACAAACTGTTTACCAGTGACAGGGGTGCTTACAATGATCAACCATTATTTGTTCATGTAAAACATTTACCCCCCCCCCCCCCCCAAAAAAAAAAAAAAAAAAAAAAAAAAACTTGCTCTAACTGCTTGTGTAACTGCAGGGTAAGCAAGAGTTTGGCTTAAATGTAATAGTGTATCTAATGTAAATCTGCTAGTACATCTAACGCCCCCCTCCCTCCCCCAGACTGACAATGCTGCAGTTCAAAGGTGTCCCTTTGCTCCTTCATCCAGAGTGAGGGGCACTCTTAGTGCAGGGGGTGTATTACTAGCCAGATCACCAGGTAAAGACAGAGGGTAAAAAGCCTTAAAAAAGAAAACTAATGCAGCTACCACAACTAATGGCTGGTAAGCTGTCATATATTACATTTTTGGTTTTGGGTTTATACTTTAAGTTACAAAGTAGTATAATATTTTTCAGGAATTGCGTAGGTGCAGTCCTCAGTAGACATAATGCCGTCTGCTGTGGCATAATGCCTACTTCATTATGCCACAGTAAGCATAATGCAGCTATCTTGAAGATTGTGTTCTCTGAATTCGGCCCTCTATTTCATCTGAGTTTTAAAAATACATAATTATAATGTACAAGATTAGGATACACCTATTAGATTGTAAGCTCTTCTGAGCAGGGCCCTCTTAATCCTCTTGTATTTTATTGCATTGTAACTGTATTGTCTCCTTTTATATTGTAAAGTGCTGCGAAAACTGTTGGCGCTATATAAATCCTGTATTATAATAATAATAATAATAATAATAATATAATTTCTGTTTGTTTGTAGTAGAATATTGTCTGTTGTCACAGTAGCAGCTAGGATTGTATATATGTATGCTACCAATATGCAAACCTTTGTTTCTTATTTGAAGATACTGAATGGTTTTATACATATGGAGAGTAATGGTTGTTTCTAACACCTGCACTTTTTACTTACAGGGTACTGGTGGTAGTTCTACAAGAGAAGATTGCTGCTTTCGATAGCTGTACATTCACAAAGAAGTTCTTTGTAACAAGTAAGCATACTGAATTTGTAGAATAAACATTTAAAATGATAGCAGCACAGTATCTAAAAAATGTTTTCAGAGCCATTGTGTAATGCTTTTGTTTGTTTCCATTGATTATGTTCATTACTAAAATAAGAAAAACAAGCATTGTTATAGTCATGTAAATATGAAGTATTATATATAAATATTTTAAAAATATATACATTCCGCAAATTAAGTTCTATTCTGCATTTCATATAACCTGCCAGACCACTTCATATGGCTTTCCTCAAAAAGCCTGTTTACAGAGCTCAGTAGCTCATACTCAATTACATGTATAGCTCAATATGTCAGTGGAGTGACTAATCTTCCCCCTTGTTGTTCTGTACAGACTTTAAATTAGAGAGAAACTATCTACTATGCTTTTTTTTCTTTTACGGTTCATTTTTTGGAAGTGTACCATGACCTTTAGGGTTACAAAACACACGTTTAAGTCCTGTGCATAAAGGCAGCAGTATGCCCTGTAAATACAGGCAACAGTATGTAAAAGAGCAATGTACACCAGGCTTTTAAAAAATATTTGCAAGCAGTTTTATTGAAACTTTTAAAGTACACTTGAGTTTCAGTATTGGGAAGTTAAACAAAGCTCTTAATGGAAGTGCTGACAGTAGGGCCAGATTTAGACCCGGTGCACTTCAGGTTCTGGGGGCTCCCCATACACAGAGTTGGTTTACATTCTCAATGACAATCACACATTTTTAAAATTGTGACAGTGTGAGGCTCTGTCACTGTGGAAATGGTCAGGAAAAGTATACAGGGTTTGCATGTTTGCTGAGTACAGGGCTACAAAATGCTAACTCTGAGTGGGGGAAACTGCTTTTGCAGATTTCTCTGGATTTTGGTGTTTTTGGATGGAATGCCATAGTTTGGAGATTTCAAAGTGCATTGGGAGGGAAGAAATCCCCAACCCAGTGTCTTCATTTTGTGGAAGACCAGCAGGGGGTGTGCCCAGGTGCACAGAGCTCTTATAATGATGGTCTGGTGAGAGTTGCAGGTAGAGTAGGAGTAGGAGTTGGAGTTGCAGTGGCTACTGTGTGGAGACAGACCCTTCTCAGCAGAGCTGGAGGTGCCTTTCAGAGACTGCATCCCTTGTGTGGGAGACTTCCTGCCAAAAGACTAAGAAAACCAGGCTTGGGAGACTAGGAGAGGGTCTGGGAAGCCGAGAAAACGGAGGCGGTTAGCGGGTCCAGGTGGGCTGGAGAAAGTCTGGAGGCCTTTGAGAGAGTGAGTAAACCTAGGGGGGCTGGAGAATCTTGTTGAAGCCAGGAGTAAGCCCGTGCAGCCAGGTACTGCAAACTGAGGCTAAGTGAGCCAGGAAAAGCCAGTGTACTAGCAGCAGTCGTGCTGCCAAAGTATAGCTTGGTGATTTGGCATTTTGTATTTCTTTACTGTCTTTATTTTTGCTGGAAAAGAACCCCTGCGTGGGCAATCTGTTTATGTCAAACTTTTGCCTTATTTTTGCTTTTTTAATAAAAGTGGGCTACCAGGCCCTTAAATAAAAGACTGACGTGAACTTACTTGGAAAACGTATCTACCACTACAGCTAGACATCTCCCAAATGACAAATGTCATTCTGAGGTCATGCATGCACACACACACAGGCAGTTCTAGCGCTCTATGTGTGGTTCGCTTGAGCTGCCAAAATTTGTTTTTAAAAACGATACAATATGCCAGTCCAGAGTAAAATCTTTTATAGATAATGGCCAGCAAAATATTACTTTTGAAGATACATTTAATAAAAGAAAGCAATTTTTATATTATTTTATTTAATTTGTTATATTATTCTTGTATGTAGAAGGGCCCCTTCTGTCAGGGGGCCCAGGGCAGTTGCCACTTTTGCCCCCTTATAAATCTCGCACTGGCTGACAGCCACATTAAACATGCTTCTTGCAGACTTCAGCAAGTTTTCAACAAGAAAAGACAGTCTCTTCCAGCGCTCAGAGGTCTTCTATGCTAAAGAGCAACAAGGGCATCAGTATTCCAAGATTAGGTGGATGCTGCCCTCTTCAGATGGGGTAATCCGGTAGAAATTACGAAAACAAAGCAAAATGGAAGGCGCACACACCTAGTGCATTACCAATGGCATTTATTGAATAATAAAAAGAGTAAAAAATGGGTACTCAAAGTGCAACTCTCAAATGAGCCATAAAAACCACACAGTATGGGATAGTGCAGACACAATTGCTGTATCACATCAAGGGGTAAAAGCTGACACATTTTTGGGGGCGCACCCCCTTCCTCAGAGCTAAGCTTTTACCGCCTTCCATTTTAAGTTTTCAACAAGCTGCAGCTACTAAACATACATTATTATATAGCTGCTCCAGTCACTTATATATTAATGTTCCCCTATGCCCCCCTATGGGGATTGTCTTCATTAAGCCCTATTAGGGAAAAGCATGTCAGAGAAGTAGGTTCTTGCAGTGAATATTGCGCTACAGTCTGTCTTTGTGAGTTTTCACTATTTGCAATATAAAAAAAAAAAAACAGCAGAGGGCGCCAACTAAGTTCAGTATATAGGAAGCTACTTTATTAAAAATCACAAGTGGTAACTCACAAGATGCACAAGGATAAGAGCATGTAATCCACCCAGTGTGGTCTGCTGTTGAGTTTCATTGTGTCTTCAGGAGCCAGGAAGCAGATGCCACTGTCAGCTGTGTAGGACACCAGAAACCAAACCAGAAATCCTGGAGCCACACTGCACAGGACTGAAAGTGACATAACATCTGGGGGTGGGGGGCAGCATGGGGAGCGTTGCTACGTGTTTTGGAGAATAACGGCTCCTTTTTCAAGTCTCTGACTGCGCAGGGCTGGAAGTGACGTCACACCTGGGGGGGGGGGTGCAGCATGGGGAGTGTGGCTACATGTTTCGGAGTGCAACGTATGCAAAAAAAAATATTACAACACTGGCACTGAAAGGGTTGACAGTTACACATAAAGACTGCACACTACACATAAATATTTATAATGGCTTCACAAACACTGAGGGTCATTAAAGCAGTTGTAAAGTCTCATTGCTTATTTTAATAAAATAAAATAAGATGTCATACTTACCTACTCTGTGCAAGGGTATTGCACAGAGCGGCTCCAATGCTTCACTTCTGGGGTCCCACGCCAGCGCTCTAGGCTCCTCCTCCTCTCCATATGCCACCATAGGAAGTCACAGTCCGTATGCAGTCCAGGAGCCAACCAGCTCTCCATTTTAGCATGAAGGTTTTGGGCCTAATGGTCTCCTACTTTGAGGCAGTTTCATTTGCCCAATTTCACTCCAGAGTGTTCCAACTCAGCATTATGGCAGCATGGTACAAGAGGCTGTAGTCTCTGTATTGGCCCATATGCCTGTCTAACATGACCAGGCTTGCTGGTCACAAGTTTGGCTCTGGAATTCCCCCCAAAGGTTTGGAAGGTGCTCACGACAGATGTCAGGTTTTTGGTCTGGGGAGGTGGGCGTGGTTGGAAGAAGCTTGGCTCCTGATTATCATAATGGAAGTCAGGACAATTCAGTTATCCATTCAGCACTGAACCTCTCATCTGTGAGGTCATCCAAAGAAAAATTAGCTGAACAAAGGCACAGCAGTAGCTGACATCAGCCATCAGGGAGGTACCAGAAGTCACACAGCTCAAAGAACTGTGGATCTTGGTTCTGGCTTGTTTAGAACTGAATGCTTTGCAAAGCCCAGGTGTGAAAAACTGGTAGGCAGACTTATGGAACAAGTGCAATAGGATCCAAGGGGCTGCACACTTGAAAACTGCATCCACCTTATTAATAATCTTCAAAACACCATGTACAGCAAATCTTCAAAACGCCATGTACAGCAAACATAGACCCCGTGGGAGCAAGGAAACACAGTCAACGTGTTTTGCGCTGCTAGCATTTGATCATGACTTCATGAATAAGCGTTTTTTTTTGCTTGCACTACGTTTGTCTACGTTTGTTGTGCATGGCATTTTGAAGATTATTCAAAATGCCATGCACAACAAACATAGACACCAGCATAGGAGGACCAGCTCTGGCAGACTCTGTGTGAGCTCTATCAGGTTATCTGGAACTTGTGTTTGTAGGGTTAGTTTGTCACCCTGCTTCTCAGTTGTTGGCTTTAACAACTTGGCTGTAGAAGCCTAGGACCCAAAGGCCAGTGGCCTATTAAATTTGGTCAGTCCTATGCAATTGAAAGCTAGGAAATAAACTTCTCAAAGTCTACCCTTGCACCTGGATAGAGTATTCTTGGTGAGAAACAACAGAAATGTCATCCTAAGATGTTCTCCTTGGGATAAATCCTGTCTTTTCTCCAGTTTGGTCTGGATTAATGTTTGGCCTCGAATGCCATAAAGGGTCAAATCTCAGCATTCTATTTTTCAAAGACCACTTGCCTCTCGCTCTATAGTGAAGGCCTTTATACAGTGTGTTGCTCAAATTGTTTCTCCCATATGTTTCTTGGTGACTCCATGGTATTTCAACCTGATTCTATTGGTACCTCAAAGACCTCCCCTTTGAACCCGTTGGGGCTATCCTTCTGTTTGTCCTTACTCACAAGGTTGCCTTTTTCGTCACAATCACTTCTGCAAGGTGAATACTCATACTGTGTCCTTTTATGTACTTCATTAAAAGGACTTTATGGAAAGCCGAAAATCCTCTTTGCAAGTAGCAAATACTTGACAATGAGTTTCCACCTATCTTTACTGTAAATATTGTGAATAAATGCACAGCTGCCCAAGCAGCAGAACATCTTAATTAAGCAGAACAACTGAAGCTGTTCCAGATCATCAATAGATGGTGCTATTTAGAAATGGTAAATTTGCTCATGAACTAAATGATCTCCCAGGGCAGATTTTTAGAGCTTAGTAGGATGTATTTAGAAGCCAGAAAGCTTCTGGTAGTATTTGTGAAAACAGGACTACTTTACAGTAACACATCATATTGGCATTTTGGAGGCTGTTGGGAATACAAATATAAAATTAAAAACATATACAAGTATAAATATATCTTTTCTAGTGAGTGTTAAGTTATACTTTATTGAAAATATTTAGTTGCGAACACGTTTGCTGTAAAATCTTTTACCAATAGATGTCAGCTTTTCTCTACAATGTTTCCAATACAATACAATAAGGTGAAATTCTTTTTGTCTCATTTTAAGTTATTACTGCAAAACCTTTTAAGTAATTTCTTTCATTTTCTGTCATTTGCTTTTCATTGTGAAAATAGCATACTTGGTGTGATTGTTTATTTAGTGAAAGCTGGTAATGTGGTTTGTCAGAGCATGTTTAATACTTGAAGAGAATGATCTGTTTTGTAATAACAGTGCAAAATGTAATGATATACAGTTAACAACACTAGTGGGTTTTCATGTCTAGTCAGATTAAGAAAATGTTTTTGGCTGGTTGCTCTTGGCAGAAACAATCATACTAATAAAAAAAAAAAAAGATAATTGGTAAAAAAAAAAATGTTAAAGCTGGATGTTCAAAAATAAATAAATAAATACATTTTGTGAATTTTGAAACTGGCAAATGACAATTGGTCACAAATGGCGGCAAGTTACCAACTTTTTCAAAGAATATAATGTCAGCTTTGATAGGAAAGGCTTTGAAAGACTATCTCAGTGTTATGTCAGGCTGTTTAGAGTGAGCAAGGAACCTATTGGATCCAAGTATTCCATATGATCAGAAACTGCGAGTCAATAAGTATGCTTGCTAACTTTTCATTAACAAGAAAATAATTAGTCCTTTGCAGGCAGGTTGGTGGACTGGCCAAAGCAGATACATGCCAACAGGTGCAGAACAGCAGGCGGTGGACTGTCAGATGCAGGTACACAGCGGCAGATGCAGGACAGCAGACAGCAGCCAGGCTGGCGAGCAGACGAATGCAGGGTCTTGGGTGGTCAGGCAGGCAGAAGGTAGTAACAACCAAGCAGAAGAGGTACAGAATCGGATGCAGAGAGGAGTCAGATCAGGCCAGGGTCGGTGTCAAGTGAGCAGAGAAGGTACCGTAACAGTAGGCAGAAGGGAGATTCGGGTCATAAGCCGGGTCAGCAATCGGGTATCAGGAACCAGGAATGAGCAGAGTGAAACAGACTGGTTATACACAGGAACAAGCATGGGATCAGGTCACAGACAGTAGAAGCTGACGACCACTCAGCAATCTTCTGGTCTCTGGAGCCAGTTTAAATAGGCAAGAGGGCGCCAAGTACTCACGCACGTTCACGTTAATGCGTGTGTGCAGAATACATTAGCGAGTCAGAAATGTTTAGTTGTCACTCGCGAATTCCTATGCGCATGCGTGTAAGTTACGGAACCTCTTGCTGTCACTCGAGAATGCCTATTATTATTATTATTCACGATTTATATTGCGCCAACAGTTTACGCAGCACTTTACAATGTAGAGGGGGGACAGCACAATTACAGTACAGTTCAATACAGAAGGGATAGGAGAGCCCTGTTAGCAAGTACACATCTTCTTGCACATCTTTGTGTACGATTATGCACACAATTTCCCTGACCGCATGTGTATAAGTGGAGGTAGACCCTACATGTTTCCTCTGGGATCCACTGAATGTATTGCAATGCACATCACATGGCAATACATCCCTTCTTGCCTATGCTAGCTGGGGAAAGTGACAGGGTGACCCGAAACCTGACATACATGCCGCTTTCTGGGTCTTAGCAAGAAGGGGAGAAGAGTGGACATGTGTCCACTCTTCTCCCTCCCCTCCACCTGCCAGCACTCGCCATGTTGGTCCCAGGCCCGTTGATGGGCAAGCGGACCCGGAATACACCAGTGATACCAGGGGTGTATGGAAGAAATTGACCGGCAGCGCAGATGCCCGAATACTTCCTACTGACCAGCAGGAGGCATCTGCCTGGTGGTTTCAGCCACATGGATTGTGTGTGAAACCCCCCGCTATCAGGTCTTTATGGACCTGGCAGCGAAAGGGTTAAAGAGATGTGAAGTGATTTATCCCAATTTATCAGTTACAATACAATTCAATACAGGAGGAATCAGAGGGCGCTGCTTGTTAGCGCTTTCAATCCAAAAGAGAAAGAAAAGTGACACAACAGGTAATAACTGTAGGTGATGAGCTGATTGAGAAAATAAAAGTACAGTTGTTAGATGGGGGCAGGATAGGCTTCTCTGAAGAGAAAGGGTCAGGTTCAGGGATCACCTAAAAGTGGACAGAGTAGAACATAGTCAGACAGGTTGGTGTAGGGAATTCTATAGGAGGAGAAAGGCTCTGGAGAAGTCCTGGAGGCGAACATAGGAGGGGATGACAAAGGAACTAGAGAGCAGGAAGTCTTGGGAGGAACGAAGAGAGCTATTTGGTTGGTGTTTTGAACTAGGTTAGTGATGTAGCTGGGAGTTGTGGATGGCTTTGTAAGTTGGGTGAGTGGCAGCCAATGGAGGGATTGGCAGAGAGGGGTGGCAGACTGATTTTTTTTTTTTATCCTGGATGGGAATTCTGGGTTGTCAGTAATTGGAGTCTGTGGTCAGGACTGGTCAATAGTGAGTAGAAATGGCAGGTTCAGTGAAACACAGTTAAAGGAGAAGTCCAGCATGAGCTAATTTGGCTGGACTTCTCCTATGGGTCACAGGAGTGCAATTAGTTTTGCACTCCTGTGACACATTTTCAACAGAGAGCGGTCTGAAGTCTGCTGTCTGCTGATGTCACTGGAATCAGTCCAGGCATCGCGTCCTCTCAACAATAAAGTCTGGATCTGCCAGGTGGCTGGACTGATGTCTGTCTCAGCCTCTCGGCGAGCTGCTGAGCGCCTGAGATGGCCGATCCCCGCCCCTCCACAGTTCAGCACTCCAGTGAGCGTAGAGGAGCAGAGAGGACAGCTGCTGATTGACAGGCAGCAGCTCTCCGCTTGGGGATCTATTTGAACTGAGCCATCGGCTCGGTTCAGTGGCCCGGTTCTCAGTGTAGAGACGCCGGGGGACATTACATTACATTGTTACATTACAGCCTTTAGTTTTTTTTAATCTGAATTATATGTGATGGATCTGAACACAATAGTCTAAGCTGGTGAAGTAAAATTAGAAAAATATATACATAAAACTATTTTTCAGAAAAAAAAAAAAATGATAATTGGCATGTGCATATGTATTCACCTCCATTGTTATGAAGCCCATAAAAAGCTCTGGTGGAACTAATTACCTTCAGAAGTCACATAATTCGTGAAATGATGTCCACCTGTGTGCAATCTTATGCTGCGTACACACGGGCGGACTTTTCGACGGACTAGGTCCGGCAGACTTTTCGATGGACTTTCGAATGAACAGACTTGCCTACACACGATCAACCAAAGTCCGATGGATTCGTACGTGATGACGTACCACCGGACTAAAATAAGGAAGTTCATAGTCCGTAGCCAATAGCTGCCCTAGCGTTGGTTTTTGTCTGTCGGACTAGCATACAGACGAGCGGACTTTTCGACTCGAGTCCGTCGGAAAGATTTGAAACATGTTTTATTTCTAGGACTGTCAGACTTTTGGGAAAAAAAGTCCGCTGGAGCCCACACACGGTCGAATTGTCCGCCGGAGTCCGGTCCGCCGGACCTAGTCCATCGAAAAGTCCGCTCATGTGTACGCGGCATAAGTGTCACATGATCTGTCATTACATATACACACCTTTTTGAAAAGCCACAGAGGCTGCAACACCTAAGCAAGAGGCACCACTAACCAAACACTGCCATGAAGACCAAGGAACTCTCCAAACAAGTAAGGGACAATGTTGTTAAGTACAAGTCAGGGTTAGGTTATAAAAAAAATCCAAATCTTTTTTTTTTCAAAGGTTTTTATTTGCCAAGTGTACACGTCAGGAAAAAATCTTAGGAACAAAGAAATGGAGGAGAGATGGGTTCGCTTTAAGAGCATAGTAAAAAGGGCATTAGCCAGTGCATCTCATTGGGTAATTAATTTAAAAGAGCGAACAAAAGTCCTGGATGGCTTAACTCCAATGTAAAAATGCATATAAAAGCAAAGAAGAAGGCCTTCAAAAAATACTAGGTTAAGGGATCATCATCAGCATTCAGACTTTATAAAGAATGCAACAAGAAATGTAAGGGTGCAATTAGGGTGGCTAAGATAGAACAAGAAAGACACATAGCAGAGGAGAGCAAAAAAAAGTATGTAAACAGTAAAAAAAAGGAGGACAGACCATATTGGCCCCATAAAGAATGAGGAAGGACATCTGGTTACAAAGGATGGGAGGATGGGGAAGGTATTGAATTTATTCTTTTCCTCAGTCTTCACAAGGGAATTTGGGGGGCTTTAGTGACCAAAACTGCAGTGCTTATCCTTATGACACGTCAAAGAAAGCACCCTCATGGCTAACAGAGGACAGAATTAGAATTAGACTTGGGAAACTTAACATCAATAAATCTCCGGGACCTGATGGCTTGCACCCAAGGATACTTGGGGAACTCAGTCAAGTAATTGCCAGACCATTGTTTCTAATTTTCACTGACAGTCTACTGACTGGAATGGTACCAGCGAATTGGAGAAAAGCCAATGTAGCACCAATATTTAAAAAGGGCCCAAAATACATCACTGGGAATTACAGACCAGTTAGCCTAACATCAATAGTATGCAACCTCTTGGAGGTGATGATAAGGGACTATATACAAGATTTTAGTAATGAAAACTGTATCATTAGCAGTAATCAGCATGGCTTCATGAAGAATCGTTCTTACCAAACCAATCTATTAACCTTCTATGAGGAAGTTAATTGCTATCCAGATAAAGGAAGGATCGTAAACGTGGTGTATCTGGATTTTGCAAAAGCATTTGACACACCCCATAAACATTTACTGTACAAAATAAGGTCCGTGGGCATGGACCATAGAGTGAGTACATGGATTAAAACCAGGCTACAAGGGCGAGTTCAGAGGGTGGTGATAAATGGGGAATACTTGGAATGGTCAGGGGTGGAGTCCCACAGGGTTCTGTGCTGGGACCAATCCTATTTAATTTATTCATAAACAACCTGGAGCATGGGGTAAACAGTTCAATCTCTATTTGCGGACGATACTAAGCTAAGCAGGGCAATAACTTCTCCACAGGATGTGGAAACCTTGCAAGAAGATCTGAACAAATGAATGGGGTGGATAACTACATGGCAAATAAGGTTTAATGTAGAAAAATGTAAAATAATGCATTTGGGTGGCAAAAATATGAATGCAATCTATACACCAGGGGGAGAACCTCTGGGGGAATCTAGGATGGAAAAGAACCTGGGGGTCCTAGGAGATGATAGGCTCAGCAATGGCATGCAATGCCAAGCTGCTGCTAACAAAGCAAACAGAATATTGGCATGCATTAAAAAAGGGATTAACTCCCACTCTACAAGACTCTGGTCCGGCCGCACCTCCAGTTCTGGGCACCAGTCCTAAGGATGGATGTACTGGAAATGGAGCAAGTGCAAAGAAGGGCAATAAAGCTAATAAAGGGTCTGGAGGATATTAGTTATGAGGAAAGGTTGCAAGCACTGAACTTATTCTCTCTGGAGAAGAGACGCTTAAGAGGGGATATGATTTCAATTTACAAATACCGTACTGGTGATCCCACAATAAGGATAAAACTTCTTTGCAGAAGGGAGTTTAACAAGACACGTGGCCACTCATTAAAATTAGAAGAAAAGAGGTTTAACTATAAACTACATAGAGGGTTCTTTACTGTAAGAGCGGCCAGGATGTAGAACTCCCTTCCACAGGCAGTGATCTCAGAGGGGGGCATTGATAGTTACAAAAAACTATTAGAAAAGCACCTGAACTACCACAACATACAGGGATATACAAGGGGATACTGACTTATAATCACACACATAGGTTGGACTTGATGGACTTGTGTCTTTTTTCAACCTCACCTACTATGTAACTAACATTCACAGACCCACAGTCATGTTCTGTCTAGTGCGGTGATGTCACAGCTCCTCCCATCTGATGCATTGCATACAATATGGTCTTTTTCAAAAGTAAGTAGGAAATAGGAAGCATGAAGCTTTAGCCACTTGCCTACTGGGAACTTTCACTCCATTCCTGCCCAGGCCAATTTTCACTTTGAATGACATTTGCACAGTCAAGTAGAACTGTACTCATATGAAATTGTATTTTTTTTTCACACAAATAGAGCTTTCTTTTGTTGTTATTTAACCACTGTTTTTTTTTTATTTTTGCTAAACAAGCGAAAAAAGATGAAAAAGTTTGAAAAAAAAAAAAGTTTTTCTTAGTTTCTGTTATAAAATGTAGCAAACCAGTAATTTTTCTCCTTCACTAACGTGCGCTAATGAGGCGGCACTGATAGGCTGCCAAACACTAAAGAATAATGACTCTCAAGATATTACCCTTAGTAGTACTGCAAAAACACAAGTAAGGCTGGGTTCACACCTCAGCATGGATTGACTCACAGCAGGGGGGGTCCGGTGCGTCCCTTTTCACCATTTCAGGTCCAATTTCAGTCCGAATTCGGACCTGAAACGGACCAAAAGGCGCACAGGACTCCTGTGCAATTTGCACCAGAGCCGCTTCAGAGATGTGTGAACTGGCTCCATAGAGGGCTGGTCACAGTCTCCTGACATGCGAATTGGATGCGTGTAAACCTGCATCCAATTTGCAATAGTGCGAACCCAGCCTACATAAAATGGTACCACATCACACAATGAACACTCACACTAATTAATAGTGTAATAGTGTGAACCCAGCCTAAATAAAATGGTACCACATCACACAATGAACATTCACACTAATTAAAAGACCCAAATATCCACATCATTATATCAGAACCCAAAAATGACTGGTGTAGCTATGTATTCTTTCCCCCTGGCTGGTGCTGCCAGTGAATTGGGTAAACAAAGTCCAGTGATCCTAACAGCTAGTCATGCAGAGGGACACTCTGGTATGGTTCCTTAAATGGGTGTCTCGGCATCATAGGAACCACAGTGGTTGGATATCAGAAAGTAGAGCTGTAAAGGGTCCGTAATAAATTGTATGCAGAGTACAGAATTCCAAAAATGGTGCACAATTGTGTACACTGAATATCAGTCTAAAAGCTTAACTTATTGTTCCCAAGGTTTCAGAAATAATCCTTGTGAATCATGACTTCATATCATAGTCATAAGTCCCACATCCAAGGAAGGTGTTGTATACTTATCAGATCCTGTTATCTGCAGATTTCCTAAGGCCATCTATAAGAGCAACTCCATCCTGTGGAAGGGTCGATATGGGTCATGATAAGGGGGTGGACAATTTAGCTGATAGGCTGCACTGATGAGGCTGCACCAATATGCAGCATTGATAGGCTGATGGGCACTGATAGGTGGCCCTGAAGGGCACTGATAGGCGGCACTGATGAGGCAACACTTATAGGCTGTACTGATGGGCACTGATGAGGCAGCACTAGTGGGCACTGATATGCAGCTCTGATGGCCACCTTCCTCCCCTTTTTTTTCAGAAGTGATCACATACCCTCTGCTCTCAGCTGCATAAGGAGCTCATAGAGCCAGTGGAGAAGAAACAACAGCACATTGGTCTTCCCAGTGAATGGCTGTGCAAGAAGGGTGTGTCAGCACAAGTGTAATCATTGGAGGAGGGCAGGCTGAGTTCCCAGCAGAGTCAGAGAACTGGTTGCACTGTGCTCTCTTGGCTAGCGTGCTCAGCTGCGGGACTGGCAGGAACACCAGGTATTTACTTTTTCATGCAAGTACAAGGTACAGCAGGCACATATCAGAAATATAAAGTTGGGGTAACATATACTTTAAGGCGGGGGTCCCCGACCACCGGGCCATGGAGGGAGAGAAGCCTCTTTCTCTGCTGTCACTGATACCTGCCACAAAATTGCCTTTACATTTAAAGAGTGACAAGCTGCATTTGGTATTTTTTTGTAGCAGGCAACAGTGGGAAGCTTCAGCTGATGCCAGGATAGTGACAATCCACAGCTGGTGGCAGGTGACATGGCAAGTGACATTCCGGATCTGGTGACAGACAATGTGACAAGCTGCATTTCTTAGCAAGTGATAATCCGCATCTGGTGGCAAGTGACGTGGCAACTGAAGAACCACATCTGGTGGCAAGTGACAAGCTGCATCTGGTGGCAGGCGACGTGGCAAGTGACAAGCTGCATCCGATGACAGGCAATGTGGCAAGTGACAAGCTGCATCTGAAGACAGGTGACATGACAAGCTGCATCTGGTGGCAGTTGACATGGCAAGTGACAAGCTGCATTGGAAGGCAGATGATGTGACAAGCTACATCTGGTGGCAGATGATTTGGCAAGTGGCAAGCTGCATCTGGTGGCAGGTGATGTGGCAAGTGAAAAGCTGCATCTGAAGGCAGGTGATGTGGCAAGCTGCATCTGGTGGCAGATGACGTGGCAAATGACAAGCTGCATCTGGTGGCAGGCGAAGTGGCAAGTGACAAGTTGCATCTGGTGGCAGGTGATGTGGCAGGCAACGTGGCAAGTGACAAGCTGCATCTGAAGGCAGGTGACGTGACAAGCTGTATCTGGTGGCAGGTGACGTGGCATGCTGCATCTGGTGGCAGGCGACATGGCAAGCTGTATCTGGTGGCAGGTGACATGTCAAGTGACAAGCTGCATCTGGTGGCAGGCGATATGGCAGGTGACAAGCTGCATTTGGTGGCATGTGACTTGGTAAGTGACAAGTGCAGGACTCTTACTGATTCTGCATTATGGTGAGTTGAACTATTTCATTTTATATTACAATGTAATAATAGAAATAATGTGCTACAATCATCCTGACACCATATCAACCATGGTGCCCTGATGATTGAAGCACCAACACCAGCCATTGCCCCAACAAATTGCCCATGAAACCGCATCACCCCCCCCCCCCCCCCCAAATCCCAGGCCTTGGCATAATTTTCTTCCACGCAGCTGGTCCCCGGTACCAAAAAGGTTGGGGACTGTTGCTTTAAGGTATTAGCAGCTTTGTGGTATATTATAGTATTGAGTGTGGAGGTATTAGTAGCGTGGAGATATATATAATTTTTACGATTTTTATTCTTGGTTTATGAGTTGTCCATAAAATTTTTGAGTTTAACCTGCAATTTCTTAAAAAAGGATTATGTATTACTTCAGGAATAGCCTGCATAATATAAGGAGAGACACTTTGATTTTCGCCCCACGGCCACACCATTAAAATATCTATTATACTACTTCCATAAATTTCTATCAGTTTATTTTTTGCTGTTTGTGTCCCACTGGAGACACAACAGAAAATATGATGAAATCTCAAGTGCATGTAATTTCTATTATAGAGAGTTTGGCAGAAAAAGGTGTCCCCATTGGATGATTTTCCCTCACCACTGGTGATTATTTAAATCTATCTGTGACGGTGGTCACTAGGACAAAATAGCTGAATCAACAGCAATAAACACTTGTCAAAGGGTCTAACCTAGTAACCTATCCCTACTCTATCCAAAAGGAAATGCAACAGGAAATTAGATGAAATCTCAAAGTGCATGTAACTTCTATTACAGAGAGTTTTGGCAGCAAAAGGTGTCCCCATTGGATGATTTTCCTTCACCACTGGTGATCATTCAAATTTTGTATTTCCCCTCGCCTTCTATCTGTGACGGTGGTCGCTAGGACAAACAGTTGAATCAACAGCAAGTAACAGCAATAAATGCTTGTCAACCTATTAAACTATCTCTACTCTATCCAAAAGGCAGAACATTGTCCTTATATACATTCATCTTAAAATTTTTTTAAATGTACTATTACAGCAGTACTTGGCTTCACTGATACATTTTAATTGTTTTATTATCTTTTTGCTGGAGAGATGTTGGATAATATTATTTATAAATATATGTTGTAAAGTGCTGCGCAAACTGTGGGCGCTATATAAATCCTGTATAATAACATATATATATATTTTTTTATTAGATAGCATCATCTACCGGTGTATAGAAAAATGTATGTGATTGTAGATTTAGTGCCCATTTTGTCACAGTACTAATTAGCACTAATTAAATATAGTGCTTTCAGTGGCTGTATTTGTGGGTTCAGTGAAAGTCATGTTTTGTCTCTACTGGAGCTGTGTTGCTTGGGATTGCCTCTTCTCATAATGCCCTGTTCACACCTAAGCGATTTTCTGCTTAAAGCTTGTAGCTCTAAAACGCTCAACAAATAAAATCCCATTAATTTCTATGACCCTTGTTCAGATGTGAGCATTTTTGTTGCCTGTAGCAAAACGCTTGTCTCTCAAAAAAGTACATGAGCTTCATTTAGGCAGATTGGCCCCGTAGACTTCAATGCAAACACCCAAAAAACACACTACATGAGTGTTTTACAAGCATTTTTGTTGCAAGATTTCTGGCAAAAAAGCAGCTCTCCACCCCTAATGAGGCTTGAATACACATGTAAAATGCTGGTAATATGCTTCCAATATACTTGAAAATTCTCAAATAAACATGTGTGAAAACCGCTCTGCTAAAGTGTGACAAATCCAGACACTTTGCAGCGGGCATGCTCAAAAACTACAGCTGCTCTGGAAATTTGCAGTGAAAACGGATGGAAAATTCGCACAGGACAAGTGTGAACCTAGCCTTAAAGAAAATATCTCCTGGACCTGGAAAGTCAACAAATGTCCATGTGGGATTTTTAAATCCTTCCACAGGTGAACGCACAACTCTTTAAATGCAGGGTTACTCCTGATGTGAAACTTAGATGTCTCTAAGACCCCTTTTCACACTGAGGCAGTTTTCAGGCATTTTAGCACTAGAAATAGCCTCTAAATAGCGCCTGAAAACCGCCTCCCATTCATTTCAGTGTGTCTTTTCACACTGGGGCGGTGCGCTTGCGGGACATTAGGAAAAGTCCTGCAAGCAGCGTCTTTGGTTGGTTGCCAGCATACAGCGCTCCCAAAACACCCTGCCCATTGAAATGAATGGATGGTGCTTCCAAAGCACCTGAAAAGTTATTAGAAAGCACTGCAACACGGGCATTTTTAAACCCCACTTTGGGGTTAAAAGCACCCCGATAGCGGCCGAAAAGCGCCGCTTAAACAGTGCTGAAGCGCCGCTGAAAGGAGCGTTGCTTTAGCGCTAATTCAGCCGTGGCCCCAGTGTGAAAGGGGTCTAATAGAGATTAACTTTTATGTTACTAAAAACCTGTACTAACCTGTGCTTTTAGAGAAATGCTAATTGCCTGGCTTTCAAGCTGAACTAATGTCTAGAATCAATGATCTACAACAAGTATGCAGATCAGGAGTTATAACTTCAGCCCAACTCTTTTTTTGGTGTGCTTGTTCTAGGTCAGGGACTAAGAGTATTAAGGCCAGAAAAAGCCAGGCAACTAGTATTTTTAGTATTTTCAGCAATTTAAATTGTATTATAGTTATCCTTTAAAGAGGAAGACTCCTTTTAGATTTTTTTTTTTCACAAGAAAACTCCTTTAAATTTTAAATGCTTTGTATTTCACCTTTTAATTCTATTTACATTATTGCATGATGACTAGCTTGTAAAACAGCACTGGACCTTTAAACAATGACCAATTCTCCTGATTGTTTTAGTGAAATCAAAGCTAATGATGTTATTTGGAACACATTATCCAGAGCCTCTTTTAACTCTTAATCACAGTTTTAATTGAAGGCATCAGATAAACAATTGCACTTAACAGGAAAGAAGGGAAAAACAAGCTTACATCCCACGAGAATATTTACTAAACAAATGGAATCCTATGTCTTTGAGAATCAGCCGAGGAATCATGTTCTATTTATATGTGTGTGTGGCGTACAACACGCGTTCTTCCTGCCTTCCAAAGAAAGCTCTTAAACTGGCAACCAACCATATGAACATATCCAACATGTCATCCCAAATTGTTTTATATCTCTACCAAGGAGCAGTTTATATTTAGCTACAGCAAGCAAAACATTTTTGGATTATAGGAAATATTTAATTTTGATGTGATTGTCCCATGGCAATCATTTATGGATTTTACACATGTATATAACTCTGACAAATCACGCATTTTATTGATGCTTTCAGTGCTGGCACACAGAGTGATCTTCTACTCTAAGGCCCCTCTCACACTTAACTAATACTCCTTGTAACTAACACTATCCCTCCCTATAACCCCAAACATCGCATTAACCCTACCTATAACCCTGACCCTAATTTTGCCCTACCTAATGTAAATTTAACCCCTTATTTACATATTCACCGGTCCAGCACCAGGATCTTATGCACGGAAGACCAACTTCCCTGCACCAAAAGATTCCAGCACTGGGACTATGATGACAGAATCTTTGTTTGAATGCATATTAGAGAGTACAAAGCCTCACACATCAATCCATCCATAGAAGCTTAAAGCCTTAGGCCTCATGTACACCGGACATTAAAAAAATGCCAGTAGCTTTAGCTGTAAAATATTTTTACGTTTTGCAGCGTTTTTGCGTTTGCATTTTTTAGCATTTTTTTTTTTTTTGCAAAACTGAACCCCCACAAAATCTTACGGCTCAAAAACGCTGAATAGTCATTTTTTTTTCAGAGTTAGAGCTTTTTTACAGCTGAAAAACACCTCTTCAAACCCCCTAGTTCAGTTTCTTTTTTCCAGCCAGAACATGCCCCTGCCAAAAAATGCTAAAAGCCTATGTGTGCATGGACATTGGTTACAGAAGAAAATGCCTGAAGCTGGAAACAGCAGCTGTAGAAACGTCCAGTGTGCATGAGGCCTTAAGCCGCGTACACACGATCGGATTTTCCGACGGGAAATGTGTGATGACAGGCTGTTGGCAGAAAATCCGACCATTTGTACGCTCCATCGGACAATTGTCGGATTTTCCGCAGACAAATGTTGGATGGCAGGGTTTAAAATATTCCACGGACAAATCTCTGTTGTCGGATTTTCCGAGCATGTACACAAGTCCATCGGACAAAAGTCTAAAGTACAAACACGCATGCTTGGAAGCAAGGACGAGCTGGAAGCAGTCGGTCTTGTAAACTAGCATTCGTAATGGAGAATTAACATTCGTGACTTGGCAAATTATGAAATCTCGAAATGCAGCGCACATTCTCTTCTTCTTTAATGAGATATTAATGAAGCTGCTTGGCTGGTGATACTGATGGAGTTATTGCAAACAAATTTTCAAAGGCTTTTTTTTTCTAGTGATATCAAGAATTATATTATTATGCTTATTTTTTTTATTTTTTGGGCAAGTTACCACAACACCATTATCCCGTAGTTTTTAAGATCAAAGATATAACTATGTTGGTGTCCCTTGTCAATTTTACATTTTATTTTTTTAAATGTAGCTGCCTACTCCCAAACTGTCATTTGAAGTAAAACATATAAGTATTATTCTCCACAATTTTTTTTATTGTGCATTAAAAAGAAAACAAATTAGACATGCTATCTGCCAATAGAACTTAACTAAAAAGTGCATTCCATGCATCCAAAAATATAGAATATATAACAAATCAAATCATTATTATTCAACCAAAAACTAAAATAAAAGCCTCATGCATGTGTCCTGCTTCTTAATATAGGGGGTCAAGAATGCCTAGAGTTGGTGAAAGCAGGGGTCCGTCATCCAGAGATAATTCTGAAAAACATCTGGATTATTCTCCTGGAGCTCCCGCAGCAAAGGCATATGACATAATTGGTCACGATTAATAAAGCAACCAATTTTCGGTCCAAGAACTCCTCCTCCTGTTCCTGGACTGGTCTTGGGTCAAAGCAATAACTCCAAGGCCAATAATAAATAACACGTTCTCTCCTCCGTTTCCGCAACATGTCTGGTTGACGAACGGCCGTTCAGAAACTAACTGTAAAGCACATAATGAAAAGCACAAACTGAAAAGCGCTAAATAAAAAGCTCAAAATGAAAAGCACGAATCAACACTCACCAAATTTCTACTAACACGAAATTAGCAGAGGGAGCCCAAATGGTGGCGCTAAAGAGCTGAAAAACCATGTAGTACGACACTATGTTCGTGTTTGTTGGCCGACAATTCCTTGCCGTTTGTATGCAAGACAAAATCCAGGCACACGCCTTCGAACAAAAGTCTGAGGTTTTGTCTGTGGAAAATCCGATTGCGTGTACGAGGCTTTAAACAGTTACCCTTCCACAGTTAAGAAACATGCACGCAAGCGTCCACTGGTTAAAAATGAATCTCTAACTTTATTTTTAGTTTGTGAGAGGATATTGGAGTGCCTGTAGCGAAAACTTCACGTTCAGGAAAGTTTTCAAACCTTATGCAGTTTATTAACTTGGTAATACTTTTTATTTAATGTACAGCAGTGTGTAATATGTTTGCACATATTAAAGCAACTATAGATAATGTATTTAGACCCTGTGAAGTAATTACCAATACAGGTAATTAATTTTCTACACGGCATCCTTCGTACATGGTTCACATTGGGCCAATGTACCTTTTGAAGTTCAAAAGTTTATTTATTGAACCTGTGCGCTGAAGTATGCGTAACATTCTCCCTGTTTGAAAAGAAGGTCAATCCAATAAGTATCCTATAGAGAAATCATTCCCTTATAGTTCATCATTGCTGTTTAAACATTATTCAGCTTGCAACCAAATTAGAAAATGTGTTTATTGAATGGATTTCACTATAGCATGTTAATGAAGCATTGTATAATTTTCTCTCTCTGCGAGATGTATTTAATAAATAAGCATTTGCAAATTAATACTAAGGGCCAGTTTACAAACTGAATAACACTAATTTCCACTGCTTGAGAACCATTAAAGATACCTATCCATTCTATTCAAATGCCTGCACTACAGCGTTGGAATGTAGTGCTGTGTGGCATAGCAAAGAATGTCTGTCACAGTTTGCATGTGTTTCCTGCAGAGAACAGTGAAAGGCATTTTTCGGGAGTTATCACTGTTTCAGAGAAAATTCAACACCGCTCATTTTTGAGCGGTGGTTTCAATGAATAGTTGTCAAGAGGGCCTTAGGTTTTCTTTGGCCAATAATAAGGTAAATACCTGCTGTACCCATATAGGGCACTGCATTAGGGTCTCTTTGATGCCAGCCGACATCTGCTTATATGTATCTTCCTTTAGCTCCACCACTGCTCTGTTTGACTGTAGAAGCAACCTGTTGGAGCTTGTACAAGGCAGGGGACTCTTTCCCCACCGCTATGTGGCAGTGCTGGCTGCCTGAGCACCTAATAAAAAAGTGCTAGTGCTGTCTTTAAGTGGCATGCTCCCCTCTGCCTGGAAGTACAAGTATGTCACTTTGCTTTTCTGAACTGAGCCTTCATGGGTAAAACATCACTTTTAGTGGCACTTTTTTTTTTTTATAATAATAATGATAGTGCTTTATTAAAAGAAAAAAAAAATGTATATGTACATTGGGATTTGGGTTGCGGTATTACATGAAGAGGAGTTGTCACTATGGTTGTGACTTTCTTTTGGCAAGTTTAAAACATATAGACCTAAACGTTAAGCCAAATGGTCAAAATCTGGGCACAATGCCCAAAACCTGGGCATCTTGGCATTTGGGAAAAAAGGCTAGAATGGGCCCCTAAATATGATTCTTGATGGATAAATGATGCCTTTCTTTAGTTAATTAGACCTTTTTTCAGGAATCTCAACTGAATTAAAATTGAATTAAAGGTATATTTAAAAAATGCACTTTGATTAAACCGTTAAGCTGAATATAAAAGACACAAAATAGTGCAGTTCTGTAATAAGTATTACACAGTATTTTTGTTTTAAATGAAAGCAATGTAAATACCTAAGTTTGACCTAGTGCCAGCCTCTTGCAAACCCTCTACAGCAGAAGTGGATTGTGAGAGGAAAAGGCAGAATCAGGAGCCAGTAAATTCATGTGCTGACAAGAAGCATGCAGATGGGAAAAAACATCAGACTGACAGAGTAATGATCTCATCACTGTGATGATTCCCCTTTTCAGTGTCCAGTAGTAGGGTGGATGGGTCCAGGATGACCTAGGCTCAAAAGAAATGGGTTGAATGATGCTGGTCATCAAACTGAGAACATTTACTAGCAGAATAAAAGCACTACAGGGAGATCTGTGGATTGAAGTTATTTGATCCTGTGGGCTTTTCATTTTTATCTTATTTTTGGCTGAAGTGCTGCCTTAGGCCCCATTCAGATTTTGCATAGGTGGAACACGGGTTCCTGCTGTCAGTTTTTTTTTGCCAGTCGCACAAAGAACAGCCCATTCACTAGAAAGAAGTTTTGCAGGTGTGTTTTTTTTCAGTCCATGATTTGCCATGCGACAAAATGTGCATCTGCTAACTGCATTCAGGGTATCATTAACAATTAATGGTACTGCAAGCGCAACACGCTTTTGCAGCATGTTTCCAAAATGCATGGCAAAATGCACATTTCCTGTGTGTTTTGTCATGCGTTCTGGAAATACCAAGTGTGATTGCAGCCTTAAAGCTGGCATGAAAGCTTTATAGTGACTCTTCAACAGTTACTAGACAAATCTGTAGCTTGTGTATCACATATAAATACTTGTATAGCTGTCGGCACACCATGAGATATTTATCACGGTTAATTAGACATATATTGAAAAAGTAATGTAATACTAAAGTAATAAATGCATTCCTTGTGTGAAATACATAATAACAAATACAATCCTTGTGTGAAAGACTTCTATGTTAAAAACAATCTTCCAAGTAAAAAAAAAGACCCACTCCTTCCTTTGAACAGATGAATGTGTGGTGAATCAAATCGTCACCTAATGAAGAAAGGAGGAATCGGATGTATGCTCACCATAAATCAGGGACTTTCTAATAAAAGAAAGGTCAAAAATGCTGTTTGACATGTGGTCCTCCAAACCCTCCATATATGTGGGTGGCACTTTAAGAGCTCCAGCCCATTCCCAAGCACCGATAATGGGCATAGAGGGAAAAATCAAACGATATAGTGTAAAACCCTTTAAACTATTTTATTAAACTTTAAAATACCCCCACAATGTTTAAGACTACATTGCGCAATCGAACAGAATTCCCGGCTGACAAAGACGGCATTTGCAGGTGTCCCAGAGGAAGTGCTTTGTGACAAAATGCCTAGGGTGTAACGACGTGCTTGCGTCATTGTGTCAATTGGAAGAGACGGCAGAGGCCATCTTTGTCAACCGGGAATTCTGTTTGATTGCGCAATATGGTTTTAAACATTGTGAGTGGTGTTTTAAAGTCTAATAAAATAGTTTAAAGGGTTTTACACTGTTTAGTTAATTTTTTACCCAACTCTATGTTGATTACTGGTAATTGGGAATGGTCTGAAGTTCATAAAGTGCCGCCCATGTATGTGGAGGGTTTGGAGGTCCACATGCTAAATAGCTTGTTTGACCTTCCTTTTATTAGAAGGTCTCAGATTTATGGTAAGCATACATCTCTGATTCCTCTTGGTGGTGGCTTTCTTCAAGAGGTTACAATTTGATTCACCACACATCGGTTCAAAGGAAGGAGTGGGACTTTTTTCACTCGGGAAATAGTTTTTTACATAGAAGTCTTTCACACAAGGACTGTAATTGTTGTTAAGTTTTTCAAAAAAGGATTGCATTTATTATTTTAGTATTACATTAGTGCAGCACGTTATGTATCGAGCTGTAACGCAGTACCTTTTCCTTTCCGATGGTTTTTAAGTTAATCAAAAAATGACATACAGTATGTATGTACAGCACATCATAAGGACGTCCATGTGATTTACATTATGTGCAATTGTTTACAAAATGTTTACAAAATATTTGACATTGTCCACAAAATGAAAATGAGTAAAAAGAGGAATCACCTATTGGTATCTTACTCAAAGGGTTTGATTTCCTAAAGACAAATAGACTATGCACTTTGCAAGTGTAATTGCTCCAAGACACAGTAAATGAGGTAAAGCTTCACTTTGCAAAGAACATCCAATCACATGCAAGCAAATTATAAAAAAAAACAAAATTTTTGCATACACATGATTGGATGATGGGAGTCAGCAGAGCTTCTTCTTATTTATGAAACTCTGGAGCAACTGAACTTGAAGAGTGCAACTGCATTTCCAAAGTACACAAGCTTTTTGCCTTTAGTAAATCAACCCCAAAGCTCTTGTCATATAGTAATATTTTGCTTCCATAAATGGAAGTCATATTGCATAAAGCAGTACCTTTTTAATACTGGTTTGTGTCCTCACGCTTACTCCTAGTCCCCAAGATGAAAAAGGGGATGGCTTGAATCATGTTGCAAAATGTTCAGCCTGACACAGAGCCTCGCTTGCCATAATCATTTTAGAGACTATGAGCATACACAGCAACCATCAAAATAAATATGTAGAGCAGTGGCCTTTAAAGCTGAACTCCAGAAAATCTAGAAATCGTCCCTTGGGGTGGGTTTTTTTATGCCTATGGGATTTGGTAAAGCTGTTCTACTTACCTGATCCTCCACTCCTGCAGGCTCCTCTGCACTGCTAGACCAGATCCCGCAACCTCTTCTTCCCTATGTTGCAGCCATCCGAGGTCCTCTGATTTCATCGGGACTAATGCAAGGACCATAGCCCTGCATTGGGTGTGAGGAATGGTCCACGACTGGAGCGTGGGGAGCGCCATCTGTCGGGGTAGTGGAGGATCAGCTAAGTAAGCTAAGTAAAACCTTGGGTTTTAGGTTTCCTGTAGCTCCGCTTAAACAATCCATTCAATGGCTTGTGAACCAAAAAGGCTATCACACTACATTATTTTTGGTACATTTTTACCATAATGTGACCAACTTAGGAAATGGAATATCACCAGTGTGAACTAGTCATCTCTGTTGAATTGCACAATATGTTAAACCTAAAATGATGAACAGAATGTTTAAGCAGCTTATAGAAGATGAGCAGAGGGAGAATTCAATGTGGTGATGATGCTCATATAGTCCAGTAGGTAGGCTGAAGTAGGTTACACAGGTAACTGCAGAGCTTCAAGCACTATAAATGTGTCACTTGACTATGAAGTAAATCAAATGACTAGCTGAACAAATGTCTAATATTTTAACAGGAGAAACATTCAACCTGGGAAATTAAAAAAAAAAAACTAAGCTCCCTGTGCCTTTACAATGGTGCAGGAAACTGTCAGAAGTGGAGTGTGTCACATTTAGGCCTGTTTCAGGTCAGTCTTTACCACCTACGCCAGTTTCAAGTTCAGAGTGAAAAAGAAACTGGCACTGAGTCTGAACTTAATCAACACAGGGAATGTGGCAGTTTTTTATATAGAAAACTGACACAGATCCTCACCGGTTGTACAGAATATGAGCTGCCAACAGTGCAGTGATCACACTACACAAGCAGAGCCTGCAAGGTCAACAACTCTCCTCCTCCCTCCTGCTCTGAGCTGGGCAGAGGGATCAGAACATGCAGCTCTGTGCTGTGTGCTGTATCTGTCACAACAACAGAGCAGAGAACTGAGTGCTCCTAATTAACAAAGAGGCTTGCGCACATTTGTTAATTAAAAGCAGCATCTAATCTAATTTTTTTTTGTCTAGAAGAGTGGTGTAAGCACTGTGCTTGAACCACTGTTTGTTAATTGCCCCAATGTATATACAGTAAAACCTTTGCTTGAGAGCATTTACAAGACCAGCAACATTTTTAAATACATTTTGACTTGATATACAAGCGATGTCTTGTCTACAAGTAGCGTCATGTCACAACTGAGTATAAAAGAGAAGAGAGGCGCCTCTAAGTGTAGCAATATGGTTACATTTAATGAAGGTACAGCATTTAGCAACTCACATGGTTGATGATTAAAACAGGCACATCTAAGTTTGCAGGCATTCGGGGTAAAGCTGTCCACATAGACCATCCTCCACACCGCCATCAATGTCATTTCTTTCTCTGCTGCACTTCATGAGCACTTCAAGCCTCGCTTTCAGATCGCTCTACTGCAGAGTAGTTTTCCTGGTCATGATTGCAGACTGACAGCGGTGAGAGCCCTTGGTGCGGAGGATTGTCTATGTGGACAGCTTTACCCGGGATGCCTGCATATTTAGAAGTGTCTCTTTTAAACATCAACCATGTGAGTTGCTAAATGTTGTACCTTCATTAAATGTAACCATGTTGCTACACTTAGAGGCGCCTCTCTTCTCTATTATACTCTGTAGCTGTGGCTGGATTTTGCGTCTAATCCTCTTGTGCAGGCTGTCATTTGTGGATGGACATTTTATGGTTACACAACCTATCACATTGCTATAATCTTTTTAAATGGACTATAAACTGAAAGACCTATGAATAAATGGTTGTGGAATGAATCATCTGAATTTCCATTATTTCTTATGGGGAAATTCGCTTTGATATACAAGTGCTTTGGATTACAAGCATGTTTCCGGAAGGAAATATGCTCACAATCCAGGGTTTTACTGTATTTTAGCTGCATTTTTTTTTGCTAAACTATCCATATACTTTATTATATTTAGTGTTTGAGTAAGTTTGCCAAGATATTCAGCCCCTCATCTGCTTTGTTGACCAATTAATTTGAAATAATAATTACTTTCCATTTAGATATTCTGGGGAAATATTAAAATATGTAGACAAGGTAGATGAGTCATGTGTCTCATAAGGTCTACGGATATCTATTCACAGTTAAAGATTTAATGGTTTCTTTTGTTATTGTAAAACAGGCTGTTTGCATTTATGATTTTATGTTTTTCCTGTGTAATTATGATATTTGGACATTTCCTTGCAATGCTGTTTATATTTATACATACGACATACAGTTTATGACACAGTGCTGTTTATGTTTATCCATACAACTTACAGTTTATGTATGTACAGACTATGTTTTCTCCATTTGTGGCTTTCTGTGCTATGTGTAAGTCCCTGAACAGCCACAAGATGGTGCTCACAACTTTCAGCTTGATACATTTGAACAAATAAACTGGACGCCAGAGTAATCTTCAAAGAATGTGCATGTTAATCTGAACGTCTTTGCTTGAATATGAGTGACAAGGGATAAATATGGAAAAGATTTGTGCCTTTGTATCCGTATTTCAGCCAACATGAAATAAAAGTACATTAATTGCCTGTCATCGGAATTGGAATTGTCCACCAAAACTGTGCTGACTTGGCTGAGTAAAGTAAACTTTCCAGATTTCTTTTTCTATCCTCCTTATATTTTTATATATATATATATATATATATATATATATATATATATATATATATATATGTACACACACACACATCACCTAAACATATACTGTATATATACACATGTTGCACATGTAGATAGAGGGATACAACAAGCATGTACTCCTGCTACAATCAGATTTAGCAGGAAGTGTTTTTAACCAGTTTGTGTGTGTGTGTGTGTGTGTGTGTGTGTGTGTGTGTGTGACTTTATTTTAGTATGAAGGTTGTTCTTGATTGTCAGAATTAGACTATAATTTCCTGTTGTTGTTTTTCTGAGCAATGCATGCCTGTTATCTAATTTCCTGGAACTAAAATCTGAAACTGCAATCTTTGTTCTCTGCTTCTTCCACAGCTTTTCTTTGTTAAAAATAGTAAGCACTACTCATATGCTGTATGTAGGAAGTACTTTTCCCTGTCTTTAGTTTCTCCTTCATATGATCCATAATTTGCTTGCAGTGACAGATAGGTTTGAAAACGGAATCAGAGCACACTAAAGATGTTTTCACTGCCAACGGGTCTCTTTTCCTTGCATTTCTTAAAGTGAAAGTAGAACTGAAACGATAGTAGAATTGGGGGGGGGGGGGGGGGAATAGAACAATTATTAAAGTGGTTCTAGAGTCAAAACAGCTTTTATCTTAAAGTGGTTGTAAACCCTTACAGACCACTTTAACCTACAGGTAAGCCTAGATAAAGGCTTACCTGTAGGTGCAAGAAATATCTCCTTAACCTACACGGTTAAGGAGATATTTTCCTAAAAACAGGCACCGATGTCTACGGCACATGAGCGCTGTAGACAGCGGCGCAGGCGCACTGAGTGTGCTGTTAGTGAAGGCGATCATGCCATCACTGACGGCTCCCGCGTGCATGCGCCAGAGTGACGTCATAGCTGCGCCGGCCAGTCACAGCACCGGAGCAGCGATACCAGGAAGTCACTCCGGGTATCATGGCGGTGATGGAGGAGGTGAACAAGGGTCGTTTCAGGGGCTTCGATCTCAGGTAAGTAATTCGTAATGAGCTAGTATGCTATGCATACTAGCTCATTACGCCTTTGTCCTGCAGGGTGTTTTTGTTTTTTGTTTTGTTTAATGCATTTCCTGCATTAAGGTAAAAAAAAGCCGAGCCGAGATTATGTCACTCCGACGCGTGGGAACTCTGCTGTTCATGGCCCAGGGCTCTAAAGGAACGGCACAGTAGGAACAGCACGGTATGCCATTCTTCAGAGCACATGCGTCGGTGACGTCACCAGCGGCTTTGCAAGTAAATATCTCCAAAACAGTGCTTGTATAGGAGATATTTACTGTATGTAAAAATCGTCCATGGGAGTTTAATCCCACTTTAAGCCTAGTACACACTAATGCCCTGTACACACAGTTGGATTTTCCGACGGAAAATGTGCGATCGGAGCTTGTTGTTGGAAAATCCGACCGTGTGTGGGCTCCATCTGACTTTTTCCATCGGATTTTCCAACACACAAAGTTTGAGAGCAGGCGATAAAATTTTTTCGACAACAAAATCTGATCGCGTTAATTCTGACCGTGTGTGGCCGATTCTGACGCACAGTGCCACGCATGCTCAGAATAAATTCCGAGACGGACCTGCTCGGTCTGGTAAAATTATCGTTCGGAATGGATATAGCACTTTCGTCAGGCTGCAATGTTTTAAACTGTTTAATGCAGCGCACTCTCTTCTTTATAATGCTAGAAGAATGAAGTTGTTTTGCTGCTCATATTCACACAGACTTCTCACAAACTTCTTTCTTTATTATTTATCATGATTTGATCAATATATTTTGATTTGTCACATCTGACAAAAAAATTATCATTTATTTATTTTTTTTTTTTTGGTTTGTATTTTTTTCAAGCCTGATCTTGTTTATTTATTTATTTATTTATTTTTTTTACTCCAGAATATTTTTGGGAGTGTTTTGTGTGTCAAGTTACCACAACACCATTGTTATCTTGTATTATTTAATCTCAAGGAGGTTGCTTGGTGTTGGTGTCTCTTGTTAATTTCACATTGTATTTTTGAAATGTACCTGCCTCCTCACAAACAAGCTGTCCATTTTGAAGGAAAACACACATAGGCGAGTATAATAAATCAAAACAAAAATTTATTAAGGGGTCATAACCAAACAAAGAGGGAAATTGGCAAAGCCTTTGGTCCCCAGGGCACACATCAATTATTTTAATGAAAAATTGGTGGCCTGAGGAGTCCATATATAAGGGAGTTCAATCTGGTCCAGAGAATCATGAACAGCAGCAGATGATATGTATGTCCCCAGGCTGTGGTCATACAAGAGCCTGCATCTTTTGTCAGACCAGACTGAACCCAGGTCATCACTCTCTGGTCTTCCTTCCACGCTTCCTTCCACGCTGTGTCTGTGGTGGTGGAGTTGTGGCAGGAGGAGGAGGAGGATGGTCCAACTCACACAGGTGGGTGTTGAGTGTGATTTCGCCCCCCCACCCCCTTAGTTAAGGTTTTATAAAGAAGGTCCTCATACATGAGGCGTTGACCCTCCTGCATGTCCTTCAGTTTTGTGGCGTCCATGCAGGCAAAGGCCTCTTCGCAAGTGGGGAAGGCTCTGAGGGACAAGAAGCCTCCTGAATCAGCCTGAGTGCTGAATCCGGCACGTTACTCCCCTTCCTGGGTCTTTTGTTTGGAAGGCGGAGGGGAGGGACCTGCGATTCTGTCAGGCTCCTACTGCACCCGGCCTTCTCCTGGCTGCCACTTAGCCCCGCCTCCTCCTGGCTGCCACTAACCCCCGCCTCCTCCTGGCTGCCACATTCCACAGCCTCCTGCTGTGTGCCACTTTCCACAGCCTCCTCCTGGCTGAGGTCTTTCTGTGTATGAAAAAGGGACCTAGTTTTAGTTTTGTCTTCATCAATCACACACAATTTTCATCTCATGACTGTTGCAAATTGAATGTTAACAAATATAACAGATTATCATTCTGAGCCCAGCATTTTTCATTCTTGTCCCAATTATTTTTGCCCACTACTGTCTATTGATATGTAAAACACTTTATTAAGTCAGCAATTAGTGATCAATAATAACATCTAGTAAACATCATTTATTTATTGACCAGAAATCTGTAGAAAAATGCTATACCTGGCTCCAGCTGAGCTCCTCCACTTCTTCTTGGCTGGAAGTCCCAGGTTGGACATCGGAAGCCTCAGCTGGGGTGGAAGATAGGGTGGAAGGAAGAGTGGAAGGAAGGGTTGAGAGGGATTCCCTGACTTCAGTCTGATCTGATAGAAATCGCAGTCTCTCATAGTACCACAGCCTGGGGACATAAATGTCATCTGCTGCAGCTCCTGATCTCTGGGAATCCGTGACCTTCTTGCACTCCCTAAGATAAGTGCTCCTCAGACCACCAATTTTGGCTTTTAAATAGGGGATGGTTGCCGTGGGGACCACCGGCTTCACCAACTCCAGCAGTTTCTCCAGCACTGCCTGCCTCTTTTGTTTATTATTGTATTGGGGGTGTTTCACCTGCCACAGACAGGGCAGCTCCCTGTATTTGTCTATGAACAGGGGGAGGAAATTGTGGTCATTGAAGCCATCCATTTTATCTGCAAGACACAACACAAGACAAACCCTAATGTCAGGTGAAACTCTTCTAATCTTGTCCCAATATAGGCCTCAGTCTAGAAGCAGTATAGGCCCAAGTTTAAATCTTACCTTCGTTATCACGATCGGCGCCTCCGATACTCCTTCCTCCGCTCACAGATCGTACGTACTACGTATGCGTGTTACGCTTTATATACACTGCGTATGCGTGAAAATCCGCCTGCCCCTGAGTTCTTTCTAGTCTATTCCCCGCCCCTTCTCGTTTGGCGCAGTGGGGGAAGAGCACATGGCAGAGACACAGCAGGTGCGTGCTAATTACAGCAACGAGAAGGAGGGAAAGCCCAGAGCCAGAAACGTCCCGATCCCGGAAGAGAAGATTTAAGGCCTTATATGTCCTTTGGGGAGATGTTGGAGATGGTGAACATCTTGGACATCTTGAAAAGGGCCGACTATGACAGGAAGTATGGACCTTACCCCAACCCAAATGTCAGAAAGGCCAAGATCATGGTGAAAGTTGTGAAGAGTCTGCAGAAGAATTTTGGGGTACGACGATCCAAGAATGAACTGAGGAAGCAGTGGTCGGACCTCAAATTAAGGGAGCACAAGCAGTACAGAAGGATCAGAAGAGTGCTGCAAAAAAGTAAGTAGTTGTCCTGTGTTCCTATTCTTTATTTTTCTAACGTTCGTGCTGCTCCATGTGCTTTTCTTAACTGTTGTACAGTTTAAAATGGCAACTTTCATGTTCATGGGCACATTATTCGTTCGTTTGGCCTAGAAAACACCATGTTTTGTCCAGATGCAGTTCAAAACATTTTTTGTGGCTTACTTCTTTCAAATAAATGTTGGTGTCTAGATGGGTTTGGAACTAGAATGTAATGCAAACTAGATTCTGTGTAAGGAGAGGACACTCAGCAGCTGTTTACACATCTGGACACAGGAGCACTAGTGTGGGACACCAGAACACCCTTTTTATTAGGGGGACCCACACAGGTGCTCCAGTGTATACTATAGGGGTGTCTCCATCTGTGAAGCTTGTACAAAACAGGTAAGTATTCAAGATTGACAGTCACAAAAATATTTATTCATCTTGGAACTCTGCCAAAACAGACAATTGTACCCCACTTCCAAGCAATGTTTCATATTCCTATTTTTGCCATCAGATATCTGTGTGCGAAGTATACCTATTTTTTTAACATAGGGGAGAAAAGACTCGGAGGACACCACTCATCCGAGGAGACAACAGACCCCCCACCTCATGAAGAAGTGGAAATCCCCCAAAGCCAACAGGAGGAGGAGGAGGAGGAGGAAGGAGACGTGGTGGAAATTGTCACCACAACAGGTGAGTGTCTGCGACCACAGGCTCAGGTAAGAGATGGATTCCGGCATATTTATAATACATGGTGGTTTTTTTTCTATATTTTTAGGTGATTGTGATGTTGTGGATCCAGGTCATTTCACCAGTGAAAGTGCCCAGATCCTGATCGGAGAGATCATGGGGTGTAATAGGGACATGAAAAACATCAAGCAAAACATCAATGATGTTCAAAACAAAATGAAGAACATCACTCATGTTTTAGGGAGAGTTTCAAACACCTCCAAATCCCTTACTTTGTTGTGCTTTTTTGACAGACAAAATTTTTCACATTTCTTGACATATTCGAGAAAAGCCAAATTTTGAAGATGCACACAGTGTGTCAACATGTGCTATCTGCCACCACTGGAGATCAATGTATGCGTTTTGGGGGTGCAACCCCTTCCTCAATAATAAAGTAGCTGAGAGGAAGGGGTTGCACCCCCAAAACACGTCCCTTAATCCCCCGTGATGGCAGCCAGCACATGTTGACATTCGGCAGTTTGTGTGCATCTTCAAAATTTGGCTTTTCCAGGGGTGACTTCACCCCATCTGAACGCAATATCAAACACAGTTTCTACATACTCATGTCTGATATTGCCTTCAATTTATAACAAAGTTGAACTTTGTAAGTTCCAGATTTGTGTATTTCTTGTTGGTTTTAAACATGTCTGTTTTACTTTAAATGGACATTTCTATTTTTATTAATGTGACCCAAAAAATTGTAATACAACAAACATGTTGATTTGTTTTAAAAACCTTTTATAAATGCACATGTGATTGTGCTGGTATTAAAAAGATTGATAATTAAGAATGTGTGGATTCTTCTTTCAATGCTCCAAAACTTTGGGTGTGGTAAAATTGGTATTTTCTTTGACAATGGGGGTGATTTACTAAGGGCAAATCCACTTTGCACTACAAGTGCAGTTTCAGTGCAGTCTCAAGTGCACTTGTAGTGCAAAGTGTCTTTGCCTTTAGCAAATAACACCCAACAATGCTTTCTAATGTTACACAATCACACCATTTTCAGGACTCCCCAAATTTATGTCAGGGTCAGCTAAAAGAAACACAAGCAGTAAATGTCAGCAAATATTTTAGTAGTTAAAATTTGTTTTTTATTTAAAAATTGTCTCAGACATTGTCTGGCATATCGATGGCCCCCCTACCCACAAAGTATTCCATGTATCTTAGACGGACCTCGTGGGCACTCGGGGGACCAGCCAGGATGGCCAGCTTCAAGCGCCGTCAGGGTTGGTTCATTTACATGAATTCCAGATTCAGGCCCAACTGAGCCAGCATAGTTCACAGAATTTCTCCTTAAAAAGTTGTGGAGAACACAGCAAGCCAGGATGATATGATTGAGTTCATACTCCATGTGTATGGGTGTAAGAAATAGCCAGTAATTAAAAACCCTCTGGTCCGGGTGAGGGTCCTCATAGGGAATGGCTGCATAAGTTGGTCCTCCAGCGCAAACGCTTCATCTGCAACGAAGACGAATGGGAGTCCTTCCACATTGTCTTCTGGAGGTGGCAAGTTCAAGCTGCCATTCTGGAGACGCCTGTAGAACTCCGTCTGGGCGATGACTCCACCATCTGACATCCGGCCATTCTTCCCCACGTCCACATACAGGAACTCGTAAGTAGCCAACATCACAATACTGTTGAACCCCTTGTAGTTGTAATAGTATGACCCCGAGTTGGGTGGTGGGACGATGTGGACGTGTTTCGCATCAATTGCCCCTCTGCAGTTAGGAAAGTCCCACCCCTGGGCAAAGTGGGAGGCCACAGTCTGCCAATCCTGTGGGTTGGAAGGAAACTGTGGAGTCAAACAAGAATAAAAAATTATTCATTTTGCACATAAACATGGAAAGCAGATTAGACACAAACATTCTTGGCCAACATCAGTATAACATTTATTTTAGGGACTAGTTAAAGACAAAGGTATAAGGTCCACCTATCAGATCCCCCCCCCCCTCTCATGGGCCATTTGTAAAAATTTATGGGGGGGAGATGTTTTGGACAGGTAACCCTCTCCACTTCATTGAGAGATGAATGCCTAAATAATGTGTATTACTTTGGCCAGCCCCTCCTTACTTACACTATTGGCAGCCCACTGGACAGGTAAGAAGTGTCATAATACAAAGATATAAATACACACTGTACACATTTTAGCACATTTTTACATTCTGCTATCACCTATCAAGATAATAATAGGATACAAAAACTTAAAACAGTACCATTTAAAAGTATTCAGGCAGGACCTTGCACTACATGCTTTATGGAATTCATCCATAAATATGACCACAAAAGAGGTGGGTATAGTGTGTATGGGTTTGGAAAAGTCAGCAGATAGAGGATTAGTATCAGCTGAGTTAGCAGTTGGGGGGAGGGGGGATTCCAAATGATTTTGTGAACCCCCCCAAAAAAACCTCTGGCACTCTGCCTGAATTTAAAGCACACAAAACAATTTTACACATTTTAGGGGGTGTTTAGGGTAAAGCACTACTATGGAGCTGACAAAATACATTGTTAAGTGACTACACGAGGTGAATATAGGCCCAGGAGAGCATGCTGGGGAGGTAAGTGAAGACAAATATGTATGAAGGCCAAAAAAAAATTACATAAAAATCCAGCATGCATGAGGACAAAGGGGACATTCACAGCATATTACAGTCATGGTAATTAGGGAATGAGGAAAGAAATACAATATATTATCAAGCATTAAATACAATAAAATGTGATGTTAAAGGATAAGAATCTCACCTTAATATACTCCTTCTGCAGGACCTGGATGATGGCAGAACAGGTCTCTGGGATAATGATCCCTAGAGCCGGGGGGGAGATGCCTGTGGAGAACTTAAGGTCCTGCAGGCTTCTCCCCGTCGCCAAGTACTGCAGGGTGGCGACTAGCCTCTGCTCTGCAGTGATGGCTTGCCTCATGCAGGTATCCTGCCTACTGATATAGGGGGTCAGCAAAGCCAACAAACGGTGAAATACGGGGTCCGTCATCCGGAGAAAGTTCCTGAAATCATCAGGATTATTCTCACGGATCTCACGGAGCAAAGGCATGTGACAGAACTGATCATGCTGGAGCAACCAATTCTTGGTCCATGAACTCCTCCCCACCCTGTTCATGGACTGGGCTTGTGTCAAGGTAAGGACCCCAACACCAAGCCCCCGCACAGCACGAACTCTACGAGGAGTACGTATACGCAACATGGCTAGAAAACAGTTGGCTGCTCAGAACGAAGTAACAGAACGCACTGAAGAACAGCAAGGCCTGTGAAGAGCGACCTGAAAATCAGTAACGAACGAACAAGAACACAATGACAAGTCAAGGGTAACTTGCTGCATGCACTGAAGACCAGATCCAAACCCACAAGCACAAATTGAACAGCACAAATACGTTCTGAAAACCACGAGTCTGAAAAAGCGAGAATCGTCTCTCACCAAACTTTTACTAACACGAGATTAGCAAAAGGAGCCCAAAGGGTGCCGTGCTTGGTTCTGAATTGCCCTTTTATAGTCTCGTCGTACGTGGTGTACAACTTTGTGCGACCGTGTGTAGCCAAAACAAGTTTGAGCCAACATCCGCCGGAAAAAATCCATGGATTTTGTTATCGGAATATCCAATCAATGTCCGATCGTGTGTACAGGGCATAACTGTTTGTTTTTTTTTTTTTTTTACTCTCCTGATTTGCCTGATCACCAGTGTCATAGTGAATGAAGGTGAGAGTATATAATAGATTTTCACTTGCCACAAGAATAGGAATAGAGCTGAAATCTTCCAATAGGGACACTTGAGGGGATTGCTCTCATTTTGGAAAGATATACTGTTACTTTCCATAGAGTTTACAAGACAAAATGTGAAGGGAAATCTCTCTAATAAGATGGAAAAAATATTAGATATCAGTTGTATAGTCAAAAGAGATTTAAAAAGTTTGTGTTATGTTTATCAACTGTTAATTGTATCAGGTACCTGTTAATTGTTAGCTAAGTGATACTAGGCTTTGGAACATGTTCCAGTAGCTAAGTATATTTTCTGATGAGGTCCATCCATACATATACAGCGGGTAAAATAAGTATTGAAGACGTCACCATTTTTCTAGGTAAATATATTTCTAAAGGTGCTATTGACATGAAATTTTCACCACGTCGGTAACAACCCATGCATCCATACATACAAATAAACCAAAACAAATAAGTTCAGAAATTAAGTTATGTGTCAAAAAATGGAATGACACAGGGAAAAAGTATTGAACATGCTAACTGAAATTTATTTACTACTTCGTACAAAATCCTTTGTTGGTAATGACAGCTTCAAGAAGCCTCCTGTATGGAGAAACTAGTCGCATGCATTGCTCAGGGGTGATTTTGGCCCATTCTTCACATACAATCAGTGTTCAAATCTTGAAGGTTCCGTGGGCCTCTTCTATGAACTCTGATCTTTAGTTCTTTTTATAGATTTTTTATAGGATTCAAGGATTGGCTGGGCCATTCTAGCAGCTTTATTTTTTTTCTTTGAAATCAATTGAATGTTTCCTAGGGTTTGTGTTTGGTATCATTGTCTTGCTGAAGTGTCTACCCTGATTTCATCTTCATCATTCTGGTCGATGGAAGCAGATTTTTATCAAGAATGTCTTGGTACATTTTTCCATTCATCCTTCCTTCAATGATATGAAGTTTGCCAGTACCATATGCTGAAAAAAAGCCCCACATCATAGTTACATAGTAGGCGAGGTTGAAAAAAAGACACTAGTCTATCAAGTCCAACCTATGTGTGTGACTATGTCAGTATTACATTGTATATCCCTGTATGTTGTGGTCGTTCAGGTGCTTATCTAATAGTTTTTTGAAAATATCGATGCCCCCCGCTGAGACCACTGCCTGTGGAAGAGAATTCCACATCCTTACCGCTCTTACAGTAAAGAACCCTCTACGCAGTTTAAGGTTAAACCGCTTTTCTTCTAATTTTAGTGAATAACTGCGTGTCTTATGAAATTCCCTTTCACGGAAAAGTTTTATCCCTATTGTGGGGTCACAAGTACGGTATTTGTACATTGAAATCATATGCCCTCTCAAGCGTCTCTTCTCCAGAGAGAATAAGTTCAGTGCTTGTAACTTTTCCTCATAACTCATGACCTCCAGTTCCTTTATTAGTTTTGTTGCCCTTCTCTGGACTCTCTCCAGTTCCAGTACATCCTTCCTGAGGACTGGTGCCCAGAACTGGACAGCATACTCTAGGTGTGGCCGGACCAGAGTCTTGTAGAGTGGGAGAATTATAGTTTTATCTCTGGAGTTAATCCCCTTTTTAATGCATGCCAATATTCTGTTTGCTTTCTTGTAGCAGCTTGGCATTGCATGCCATTGCTGAGCCTGTCATCTACTAGGTCCTTTTCTATCCTAGATTTCCCCAGAGGTTCTTCCCCCCCATTGTATTATTTTATATTTTTCTACATTAAACCTCATTTGCCACGTAGTTGCCCACCCCATTAATTTGTTCAGACATTCTTGGAAGGTTTCCACATCCTGCAGAGAAGTTTTTGCCCTGCTTAGCTTAGTATCGTCCGCAAATACAGAGATTTAGCTGTTTATCCCATTTTCCAGGTTGTTTATATATAAATTAACCTCTTGCCAACCGCCCGCCGACGACGGCAGAATGGCTCCCCTGCTCAAATCGCCGTAGCTGTATAGCGGCCGCTTTAAGGGGTATAGGGGTGCGCGCGCACGCCCATCGTTTCAGTGAGCAGCCGATGCTCGTGCCTGGTGGCCGCGATGTCCGATGTAAACACACACACCCCCGTTCTGGCAGGGGAGAGGAGACAGATCATGTGCTCCTAGTATATAGGAACAACGATCAGTCTCCTCCCCTAGGCAGTCCCCCCTACAGTTAGAACACACTGAGGAAACACATTCAATACCTTGATCGCCCCCTGGTGTTAACCCCTTCCCTGCCAGTGACATTTATACAGTAATCAGTGGCTATTTTTAGCTCTGATCTCTGTATAAATGTCACTGGTCCCAAAAAAGTGTCCGATCTGTCCGCCGCAATATCGCAGTCCCCAAAAAAAACACAGATAGCCGCCATTACTAGTAAAAAAAATAAAATAATAAAAATGCCATAAATCTATCCCCTATTTTGTAGACGCTATAACTTTTGCTTATATCGACCTAAACTGAGGAAGAAAATCTTTCTTTTTTTTAATTTGGGGATATTTATTATAGCAAAAAGTAAAAAAATATTGGGGGTTATTTACTAAAGGCAAATCCACTTTGCACTGCAAGTGCACTTAAAAGTGCACTTGAAAGTGCAGTGACTGTAGATCTGAGTGGGACATACAAGGAAAATAAAAAAACAGCTTTTTAGCTTGCACGTGATTGGATGATAAAATCAGCAGTGCTTCCCCTCATTTCAGAGCTTCCCCTCAGATCTACAGCGACTGCACTTCAAAGTGCACTTGCAGTGCAAAGTGGATTTGCCTTTAGTAAATCAACCCCCACTGTGTTTTTTTCATTATTGTTGGTCTTTTTTTGTTTATAGCACAAAAAATAAAAACTGCAGAGGTGATCAAATACCACCAAAAGAAAACTCTATTTGTGGAAAAAAGGATGTAAATTTTGTTTGAGTACAGCGTCGCACGATCGCGCAATTATCAGTTAAAGCGACGCAGTGCCGTATTGCAAAAAATGGCCCGATCGGGAAGGGGGTAAATTCTTTCAGGGCTGAAGTGGTTAAATAGAATTGGTCCCAGGACAGAACCCTGGGGGACCCCAATTACCACCCCGGACCATTCCGAGTACTCCCCATTTATCACTACGCTCTAAACTTGCCCCTGTAGCCAGTTTTCAATCCATATGCTCACCCTATGGTCCATGCCAACGGACTTTACTCTGTACAGTTAATGTTTATGCGAAACTGTATCAAATGCTTTTACAAAATCCAGATACACCACGTCTACAGGCCTTCCTTTATCTAGATGGCAGCTCACCTCCTCATGGAAGGTTAATAGATTGGTTTGGCAAGAAGGATTCTTCATGAATCCATGCTTATTACTGGTAATGATACCATATCATGATCCACCTCCAAACTTCAGTTTTAGTATGGGGGTGTTTTTGGGGTGATGTGCAGTGCCATTTGACCTCCAAACATGGTGTGTATTATGGCATCCAAAGAGTTCAATTTTGGTCTCATCTGACCAGACTATTTTTTCCCAGTATTTCACAAGCTTGTCTAAATGTTGTGCAGCAAACTTTAAACAAGCTTTAACATGCTTTTTCTTCAGCAGTGGAGTCTTGCGTGGTGAACATATATACAGGCCATGGTGGTTGAGCGCATTACTTATAGTTTTCTTTGAATCAATTGTACCTGCTAATTCCAGGTCTTTCTGAAGCTCTCCACATATGGTTCTTAGCTCTTGGACAACTTTTCTGATAATTCTTTTCACTCCTCTGTCAGGAATTTTGCGAGGAGCACTTGGTCATGGCCGGTTTATGGTGATATCAAGTTCTTTCCACTTCTGGATTATGGCCCCAATGGTGCTCACTGGAACATTCAGATGTTTAGAAATCCTTCTGTAACCATTGCCATCAAAACAAAGGAAATTCCCCTAGTGGCTTTAAAGGCACATATGGAAAAATGTAGAGAAAAAAGTATAGTATGTAGACAATAATTTATTCATTGCAAAAACATCATAAAAACATCAGTAACATTATAACAAATAATGAAAGGAATGCGATTCATGCATTTGTACATGTATGAAATATTGGTACCAATGTACTTGCACGCGACGCATTTCGGAGTTGTTTTAGCCTCCTTCTTCAGGGGTGGATGTAAGTTTTAGCAAAGGTTTCTAAATTAAGAATAGTGTATTTAACAGAGAAATAACGAGTATATGTACATATCAGACCATAAGAACATAAGTACAAGTTATATTTTTATATCATTTACACTTACATTGGCATTATGTAGGCTAGCTTCGCATTCCAAAGCAGTTTAAAAGCAAAGGCGCTGACACTGTCTGCCCATCCAGCGTGTTTCCCAATTGTGATAGATAAGGGTTAATTGGCATACCCAGAATGTTAATACTTCATGCGTAGCAGATGAAAATGGCTGAGTATAGATATATATAGATAATTTGATTCCTCACAATTGGAGGAAAGGCCTATATATATATATAGGGCGTAAAGAAATTTTGGATCTGAAGTTCCACTGAGGCCGAATGCGGATCCTGTAAAATGTGAAAGTATAGAAGTATATAGTAACCAGCCAAATGGGTCTACTTGATTGTAAAAATAAAGTCTTTTAGTAGTGAAGGTATAACATACCTGATAAGACTACTGTAGAAGATTCAAAGGGTAACCAATGCCATCAGTATGTTTTGCAGCAATAAGGTTGCAAAGGTCTTGAGAGAGCTGTTTACCCATCATGAGATGTTTCTTTTATGAAACCTTGGTAATGAGACACCTTTTTAGGCCACCAGTTAAGACTGAACCAGTTGATATTAATTTGCACTGACAAGGGACAGGATTGCTTTCTAATTACTGATAGATTTCAGCTGGTGTCTTGTAGAGGTCGACCAATATGGGTTTTTCTCTGGCCGATGCCGATATTTAGAAATCGCGGCTGCTGAAAGCCGATATATGATGCCGATTTTTTTTTTTCCCCCTTCATCTCATAAAATCTATCAGTTAGAGCCCTTTCAAAATGGGGCATTTTTCAGGCGCTTTTGGGCTAAAAATAGTGCCTGTAAAGTGCCTGCAAAACGGCTCCCCTGCAGTCTCAGTGTGAAAGCCCGAGTGCTTTCACACTGAGGCGATGCGCTGGCAGGATGTTAAAAAAGTCCTGCAAGCAGCATCTTTGGAGCAGTGTATATCGCTCCTCCACCATTCCTGCCCATTGAAATGAATGTGCACCGCTGCCGAAGCCCCTGTGGCGCAATCAACCCCTTTCTCGGGTGCTAGCTGGGTTATAAGCGCCCCGCTAGCAGCCGAATAGCGTCGCTAAAATGCCGGTAAAGCGCCGCTAAAACTAGCAGCGTTTTACCGTCAACGCGGTCAATTTCTTACATTTAAACAGGTAATCAAAACTTTTGGACTTTTTTTTTTTAATTCATTAGTGTATTTTTTCCAAAAAAAAAGACATAAAATATTGCAGCAACTGCTATTTTATTCCCTAGGGTCTCTGCTAAATATATATATATGTATATATATATATATATATATATATATATATATATATATATATATATATATATATATATATATATGTATATATAATATAATTTTTGGGGGTTCTAAGTGATTTTCTAGCATAAAATACAGGATTTTTACTTGTAAGCAACAAATGTCAGAAAAGATTTAGTCTTTAAATGGTTTAACTGAGAACTCCTGCACATGGAGTTCAGTTCATTGACAAGTGGAAACATTGTATCTTTTTAGTTTCTTTTATCAGACTTGGCAGGCTGCCCAGAGAGGAGAGAAGTGCTCCACAGAAGACTTCAGGCAACTTGCATTGACTTCTATTACAGAAGTCATTTGCAAGTGGCGCTGAAGTTATAATCGGCCTTTTTTATCAGCACAATCAGCCGATGCCGATTAATTAAAAAACGCCAAATATTGGCTGATATATATCGGTCGACCTCTAATGTCTTGGCTTTTTGTGCCTTTTTGCACCTCCCTTTCTTCACGTGTTCAATACTTTTGTCCCTAAGTCATTCCATTTGTTTACATGTAACTTAATTTCTGAACTTATTTGTTTTGGTTTATTTGTATATATGGATTGCATGGGTTGTTATTGACATGTGGTAAAAATGTCATGTCAATAGCACCTTTAGAAATATAATTACCAAAAAAAAAGTGACAATACTTATTTTCTTCACTCTATAAGTGCATGTGAACTAAGCAGAACATGGTTGGTGTAGAAAAAAAATACCTTGTAAAGGTTAGACATTAATGGGCTTGGCAACCAGATTTGTCTTGATATGGAATTCGTCAAAGCTAGAAGGCACAGTTATTTTTTTGTTGTTGTATAAGAATAGTTTTAGAGTCATTATGATCATCTTCATTTTATACAATATCAGCATTACAGGAAAGAAATGCATACAATTCTGGATTAATATACAGTGGGGAAAATAATTATTTGATCCCCTGCAGATTTTGTAAGTTTGTCCACTTACAAAGAAATGATGGGTCAATAATTTTTTATCATAGGTGTATTTTAAATGTTAGAGACAAAATATCAACCAAAAATCCAGAAAAAAATAAATTCCACAAATGTTATAAATTGAGTTGCAGTTCAGTGAGTAAAATAAGTATCTGATCCCCAAGCAAAACATGACTTAGTACTTGGTGAAGAAACCCATGTTGGCAAGCACAGAGGCAAGACGTTGCTTTAACCACTTGCTTACTAGGCACTTAAACCCCCCTCCTATCCAGACCAATTTTCAGCTTTCAGTGCTCTCACACTTTGAATGACAATTACTTAGTCATGCAACACTGTACCCAAATGATTTTTTTGTCCTTTTCTTCATACAAATAGAGCTTTATTTTGGTGGTATTTGATCACCTCTGGGTTTTTTATTTTTTGCGCTATAAATGAAAAAAGACCGAAAATTTTGAAAAAAAACACATTTTTTCTAATTTCTGTGATAAAATTTTGCAAATTCGTAATTTTTCTTCATAAATTTTGGCCACAATTTATACTGCTACATATCTTTGGTAAAAATAACCAAAAATGTGTGGAAATTATTTGGTCTGTGTGAAAGTTTTAGAGTCTACAAGCTATGGTGCAAATCATAAAAAAATTATCACATCTGATGTACTGAGGCCTATCTCATTTCCTGAGACCCTAACAAGCCAGGAAAGTACAAATGCCCCCCAAATAACCCCTTTTTGGAAAGTAGACATTTCAATGTATTTAGTTAGAGGCATGGTGAGTTATTTGAAGTTGTATTTTTTTCCCACAATTCTTTGCAAAATTGAGATTTTTTTTTTTTTCCCACAAAATTGTCATTGTAATAGCTTATTTCTCTCACATGGCATGTGTATACAACAAATGACACCCCAAAATACATTCTGCTACTCCTCCTGAGTATTACGATACCACATGTGAGGGACTTTTTCACTGCCTGGCCACATACAGAGGCCCAACATGCATGGAGCACCATCAGGTGTTCTAGGAGCATAAATTACACATCACATTTCTCAACCACCTATTACACTTTTGAAGGCCCTGGAGCACCAGGACAATGGAAACACCCACAAAATGACCCCATTTTGGAAAGCTAACACCCCAACGTATAATCTATGAGGCATAATGAGTCTTTTGAATGGTTTATTTTTTTCCAGAAGTTTTTGGAAAATGTGGAAAAAAATGAAAACACATTTTTTTTACACAAAGTTGTCCGTTTATAAGATATTTCCAACACATAGCATTTAGATAGCAAAAATGACACCCCAAAATACATTCTGCTACTCCTCCTGAGTAATACGATACCACATGTGTGGGACTTTTTCACTGCCTGGCCACATACAGAGGCCCAACATGCATGGAGCACCATCAGGTGTTCTAGGAGCATAAATTACACATCACATTTCTCAACCACCTATTACACTTTTGAAGGCCCTGGAGCACCAGGACAATGGAAACACCCACAAAATGACCCCATTTTGGAAAGCTAACACCCCAACGTATAATCTATGAGGCATAATGAGTCTTTTGAATGGTTTATTTTTTTCCAGAAGTTTTTGGAAAATGTGGAAAAAAATGAAAACACATTTTTTTTTTACACAAAGTTGTCCGTTTATAAGATATTTCCAACACATAGCATTTAGATAGCAAAAATGACACCCCAAAATACATTCTGCTACTCCTCCTGAGTATTACGATACCACATTTGTGGGACTTTTTCACTGCCTGGCCACATACAGAGGCCCAACATGCATGGAGCACCATCAGGTGTTCTAGGAGCATAAATTACACATCACATTTCTCAACCACCTGTTACACCTTTGAAGGCCCTGGAGCACCAGGACAATGGAAACACCCACAAAATGACCCCATTTTGGAAAGCTAACACCCCAACGTATAATCTGTGAGGCATAATGAGTCTTTTGAATGGTTTATTTTTTTCCAGAAGTTTTTGGAAAATATGGAAAAAAATGAAAACGCATTTTTTTTTACACAAAGTTGTCCGTTTATAAGATATTTCCAACACATAGCATTTAGATAGCAAAAATGACACCCCAAAATACATTCTGCTACTCCTCCTGAGTATTACGATACCACATGTGTGGGACTTTTTCACTGCCTGGCCACATACAGAGGCCAAACATGCAAGGAACACCGTCAGGTGTTCCAGGGACACATAGCATGCACATACCAAGAATTACACCCCAAAATACATTATGCTGAGCAAAGCGTAAACAAAAAAGATTACCTGTGGTTGTAGTAGCGCAGTTGTACACAGGAGGATAGCACTGGTCCAGGCAGCAGGCAGGGACTTGGTCAGCAGCGGCGAACACAATTGTCCAGGCAGCAGGCAGGGTTACTGTCCATATAAAGTCCAGGGTCAGTGCAGGCAGAGATATTGTCCGCAGTGCCAAAAATATTGGTCCTGGTAGTAGGCAGGTCCATGTGGTGTGGTCAGTGCAACAGGCAGAGGCGTGACGGCAGTAAGTCTTACAGGCAGAAGTAGGGCCTCGTTCAGGACAGAATGGGGACAGGGGTAGAGGCTTCTCCCACCCAAATCTCTTTGAAGCCTCCGAGTCTCCAGACCCTAATCTAGGATTGAGAAAACAAAATAAATTGTTTTCTTCATCCAGAAAAACAATTCTGGAGCCCCTCACATATGTGAGACCCCTGTGTTGAATCCCACTAGTCCAGTTGCAGGGTACAAGATCAGTCCAAGAGGCAGGCAAATATCATGGTCAAACAGTCCAAGGTCAGTTCCAGATCAGGCAGAGGTATGTACAGAATCGTTGGGCAGAAGCATGGTCGAATAACAGTCCAGGGTCAGTTCCAGATCAGGCAGAGGTATGTGCAGAATCGTTAGGCAGAAGCGTGGTCAAATAACAAGCCAGGGTCAGTTACAGAGGAGGCAGTGGCATAAGGGGTGTGAGGGTAAATTGCAGGAACGGAGGCTTACGTTTACCATACTTTACTAATAATTTACTGAAGTATGGTAACGAAGAAAACATTCACCTACGCAGAGGCCTGGTTCAGAAGGACATTGTGCACAATAATAAGATGTGTCTCTTCTGAATCCAGCTCTGGTACACACCTTACATTTTTTTTGCCGTCGTTGGCCTGTTGGTTTGGGAGGGATCTTATCTGGGAAGTGGCGTTCGGAGAGTCGACTTAGAACATCAGATCGGATATTTTCTGGGGGGCCGTTCGGGAATGTAAGGGCAGTGAAAACGTCCTCCTGGTAGCCAAGGAAGCGTTTGGGGTTTTGGGTGGAGTTACGATAAATGACATAAGAATTGTAGATGGCCAAATGAAAAAAATAAATTGCGACTTTCCAATACCATTTTACCAATGGTATGTCCGTCTTGTGGCAAGGTACGGTTCCAGCATCTGGTCATTCAAGTCGACTCCCCCCATAAACAAATTATAGTCAAAGACGCATTTAGGTTTCTGTATGGGGCCATTTCTTCTGGGGACTTCCATGATGGTATCATCGTGGATTGAAGACAACATGTATACATCTCTTTTGTCTCTCCACTTCACTGCCAAAATCTCGTTGTTTCGTAGACTCGCCGTTTCTCCTTTTCTCAATTTTTTATTGACCAGACTTTGAGGAAAGCCCTTCCGGTTCTTTTTGATGGTACCACATGCAGGCGTCTTCATCCGATGCAGGTTGTGGAACAGGGGCAGAGATGTGTAGAAGTTATCTACGTACAGGTGGTAGCCTTTCTCCAGTAGGGGGTATGTGAGATCCCAAACAATTTTCCCGCTTGATCCCAAGTAGTCTGGGCAATTAGGGGGTTGCAGCTGGGTGTCCTTCCCTTCGTACACTTTGAAGGCATACAAGTAACCTGTGACTCGGTCACATAATTTGTATACCTTCACCCCATAGCGTGCCCTTTTACTGGGAATATATTGCTTCATCTTAAGCCTGCCACTAAACTTAAGAAGGGACTCATCCACACATATGTTTTTGTCTGGGGTAAACAGCAGGGGGAATAGTGCAGAAAAATAATTTAAAAGTGGCCGAATTTTGAAAAGTCTATCATAGTTTGGGTCATTTCGGGGAGGGCACTGGGTATTGTCGTTGAAATGAAGAAACCTCAATATCATGAGGTATCTGTTTCTGGGCATCACCTTGGAGTATATTGGCAGGTGTTGGAGGGGGTGGGTTGACCAATAGGACAGCAAAGTGTTTTTTTTCGTGAGTCCCATGTTAAATGTGAGCCCTAAAAAAACCTTCAACTCCACCACCGTTAGGTCTCTCCATTCGTAGGGACGGGCATAGTAGGACGTTGGATTATTCGCAATGAATTGATGTGCATAAAGGTTGCACTGGGCCACAATACTTGACAGCATGTCCTCAGTAAAAAATAAACTAAAAAAATCTATTGGGGAAAAATTCTCCGTGTTCACCTGGACTCCTGGCTGGGCAGTGAAAGGGGGAATGTTGGCTTCTCCTGAATTAGGAGGAAGCCACAAGGGGTTCTGCAGGGCATAGGGAAGGCTGGCTTGGGTCCTTGGCCTTTCTTGCCGAGGCACTGCGGTGCTGATGGACGGGACTGCCGTGCTGGTGGACGGGACTGCCGTGCTGGTGGACGGGACTGCCGTGCTGGTAGATGCCACTGCCTCCCCACCAGAACGCCTTCGTTTGGCGGGCCGAATCTCTTCCTCCTCTGAGTCACTCAGTGTTTCACTACTGAGGACTGGCTCATAGTTTATGTCCGACTCGGAATCGGAAAGGGAATCTGAAAAAGAGAGCTCCCCGTTGCTCTCGTCGGCCTGGGACAGTATTTGGTACGCCTCCTCGGCGGAAAAGCTTCTTTTGGCCATGGTTGCTAAGCCTGCACTGATGAGGCGGCACTGATGAGCACAGATGGGCACTGAGGTGGCACAGAGGGGCACTGATGAGGTGGAACAGATGTGCACTGATGAGGTGGAACAGATGTGCACTAATGAGGTGGAACAGATGTGCACTGATGAGGTGGCACAGGTGGGCACTGACGAGGCGGCACAGGTGGGCACTGACGAGGCGGCACAGGTGGGCACTGACGAGGCGGCACAGGTGGGCACTGACGAGGCGGAACAGGTGGGCACTGACGAGGTGGAACAGATGTGCACTGAGATTGCACAGATGTGCACTTATGAGGTGGCACAGCTGAGCACTGATGGGACGGCATAGATGGGGCGGCACAGATGGAGCGGCACAGATGGAGCGGCACAGATGGAGCGGCACAGATGGGCACTGATGAAGCGGCACAGATGTGCACTGAGGCAGCACAGATGTGCACTGATTGGCACAGGTGGGCACTGAGGTGGCACAGGTGGGCACTGATGAGGTGGCACAGGTGGGCACTGATGAGGTGGCACAGGTGGGCACTGATGAGGTGACACAGGTGGTCACTGATTGTGCAGATGTGCAGCTGGACACTAATCACCGCTGGGCAGACAGGTGGACACCGATTGGCACAGGTGGACACCGATTGGCACAGGTGGGCACCGATTTGGCACAGGTGGGCACCGATTTGGCACAGGTGGGCACCGATTTGGCACAGGTGGGCACCGATTGGCACTGTACTGATGCTGCACTGTACTGATGGGGCACTGTATTGATGGGGCACTGTATTGATGGGGCACTGTGTTGATGGGCACTGTATTGATGGGCACTGTGGGCACTGTAGGCACAGTAAATGTTAATTACAAACTCACAGATCGCTGACAGTTTCTCTCTCTCCTCACATGCTGTCTCTGTGTGAGGAGAGAGAGCCGACAATGAGAGATGATCTCAATTGTTTACATTTTAGATCATCTCTCATTGGAGGCAGCGATCTCGCTGTAAACGGCCGCTGTGATTGGCCGTTTACAGCGATCTGTGATTGGCTGTGTCCAAGGGACACGGCCAACACAGAATTTCCCCGTTGCGCGCTCGTGAGCGCGCACGGGGAGCGAGGAAAGGGGAGGCCGTCATATGACGTCCTCCCGGGAATTGACACCCGCGCTGAAGCCGTCATTCGGCTACGGCCGGATGTCAGGTGGTTAAGTTGATTACCAGGTTTGCACACATCTCAGGAGGGATTTTGGTCCACTCTTTGCAGATCTTCTCTATATCCTTAAGGTTTCTTGGCTGTTACTTGGCAACTTGAAGTTTCAGCTCCCTCCATCCATTTTCTGTAGGATTAACTGCTTCCCACTCACCCACTGTACTTAATCACTTCAGCCCCGAAAGGATTTACCCCCATAATGACCAGGCCATTTTTTGTGATACAGCACTGCGTTACTTTAACTGACAATTGCGACGCTGTACCCAAATAAAATTGATGTCCTTTTTTCCCACAAATAGAGCTTTCTTTTGGGTTTTTATTTTTTGTGCTATAAACAAAAAAAGACCGACAATTTTGAAAAAAAATATATTTTTTATTTTCTGCTATAATACATATCCAAAAAAATATATAAAAAAACTAATTTATTCACTAGTTTAGGCCAATATGTATTCTTCTACATATTTTTGGTAAATAAAATTGCAATAAGCGTATATTGATTGGTATGTGCAAAAGTTATAGCATCTACAAAGTAGGGGATAGATTTATGGACTTTTATTTTTTTTTTACTGGTAATGGCGGTGATCTACGATTTTTAGTGTGACTGCGACATTGCTGCGGACAAATCTGACCCTAAGTGACACTTTTTGGGGAACAGTGACACCAATACAGTGATCAGTGCTAAAAAAAATGCACTGATTACTGTATAAATGACACTGGCAGGGAAGGGGTGAACTACAGGGGCGATCAAAGGGTTAACTGTGTTCCCTCAGTGTGTTTCTAACTGTGTGGGGGAAGTGCTGACAGGAACAACACAGAGATTACTTTTCCTGATCACTTGGAACAGCAGATCTCCATGTTGTCCCCTGTCAGAATGGGGATCTGCCTTGTTTACATAGGCAGATCCCTGTTCTGCCTCTCTGTACCATGATCAGGTCCGCCAAGCATGCGCATATTGGCTCCTCCTCTGCGCAGAGGGTGTGCTCACACTACAGGTACGTCATTTCGCGCAATAGAGCAGCCTGCCGCAGTATACAGTGCCTTGAAAAAGTATTCATACCCCTTGAAATATTCCATATTTTGTCATGTTGCAACCAAAAACATAAATGCATTTCATTGGGAATTCATGTGATAGACCAACACACGTTGGTCCCATACGCATACGTAAATGACGATCGCACCACACATGTGAGGTATGGCTGCGAACGTTAGAGCGAGAGCAATAATTCTAGCACCAGACCTCCTGTGTAACTCTAAACTGGTAACCAATAAATGCTTATAAAGCGTCGCCTATGAAAGTTTTAAGTTTGGTGCTTTTTCACAAGCATGCACAAATTTAACGCGTGACATGTTTGGTATCTACTAACCCGGCGCAACACCATATTTTATATTTTTCCAACAGTTTGGGTATTATATTGTCTCTGTGTGCATTGAAATTCCTTAAAATGTATTTATGCATTAGTGTGTAAAATTGCTTTAGAAAAACTGCTGCGCAAATACCGCGTGACGTAAAAATTTACAAAACCCACCATTTTATGCTCTAGAGCCTCTGCTACAAAAATATGTAATGTTTGGGTTTCCAAGTCATTTTCTAGGAAAAATACAGATTTTTACTTGTAAACAAAAAGTATCGGAAGAAGGCCAGGTCTTAAAATGGATAATGCCTGAAGGTACTCCTTGGATGTTGTGCCTCTATGTGGCCAGGCTGTGAAAAAGTCTCACACATGTGGTATTGCTATACTCAGAAGGAATTGCAGAATGTGTTTTGGGGTGTAGTTGCAAGTATGCCTATGCTGTGTGTGAGAAATAACTTGTTAACCACTTCCATACCAGGCCTATTCTGGCACTCCTCTCCTACCTGTAAAAATCATCATTTTTTGCTAGAAAATTACTCAGAAACCCCAAACATTATATATTTTTTTTTTACCAGAGACCCTAGGGAATAAAATGGAGGTTGTTGCAACTTTTTAGGTCACACAGTATTTGTGCAACAATTTTTCAGATGCAAGTCTTCATTTACCAAAGACTTGTGGGAAAAAAATTACAATTTCAAAAAACATGTTAGTGCCTCAAGAAATGATATAGGCCATAAGGACATCAGGTGTGATTCATTTTCAATGATTGGTACCATAGCTTGTAGACTCTAACTTTCACAAAGACCAAATAATATACACTGATTTGGGTTATTGTTGGTAAACAAAGAAATGTAGCAGTATACATTTTGGTCAAAACTTATAAAGAAAAATTACTTATTTGCAAAATTTTATAACAGAAACTAAGAAAAACAATCCATGGTGGGGTATTGTGTTACCAATGGTTTGTTTAGTGACTGTGGTCCCAACTGCCTTGAGATCGTTCACAAGCTCCTCCCGTGTAGTTCTGGGCTGATCCCTCACTTTTCTCATGATCATCTTACACCATGAGGTGAAATCTTGCATGGAGCTCCAGACCAAGGGTGGTTGGTGGTTATTTCTTCCAGTTGTGAATAATCGTTTCAACAGTTGTCTCCTCTCACCAAGTTTCTTGCTAATGGTCTTGTAGCCCATTCCAGCCTTGTGCAGGTCTACAATCTTGTCCCTGACGTCCTTTAACAGCTCTTTGGTTTTGCCCATGATGGTGGGTTTGAATGGAAGAAATAGATTTTGTGAACAGATGTCTTTTATACACATAACAAATTGTTGTTAGGAGGTTCTTAAATTGACAGGACTTATCTGTGTACCACATGAGCATATACTGTAGCCAGTCTGTGGGAAACAGAATTATTGTTGGTTTATAGGGGATCAAATACTTATTTTACTCACTGAACTTCAACTCCAATTTATAACACTTGTATCATGTGTTTTTTCTGGATTTTTGGTTGATATTCTGTCTCTATAATTTACAGTACACCTAGGATAACAATTATAGACCCCTCGTTTCTTTGTAAGTGAGCAAACTTACAGAATCTGCAGGGTATCAAAAAATTATAGTCCCCACTGTATACAAGTGCAAGCTGTTAAATCATTCTAAGAAAATAAGTTATTTTCAAGATTGTGACTTTTGTACTTTGTCATGTCTTTTCTCACCTTAAATTTCCCATAGATGTTTGCAGATTTTTTTTTTGTAAACATGGGAACATTTGCTATTCCTGCTTACAGTGGGTATTTTTTTTGGAAGTTCACTGAATGCATAGGTTAAATTGTAACTATGATGTGTTTGTAGGAAATACAAGGTTGAGTCCAGTATGGGTCAGTGTGGCTGTTTTTCCTCAAGTGTTCACAGCTTAATTTGCTGACATAAGATCTCACATTATACATGGCTTAGAGAAAAACAATGGTCAGTTACTGTATTATGAAGCCAAGATCCATTGCTTACTGGTAGATCAAAGGTTCTTTGTGTCTAGTTCTGCTGCCTAATTAGCACAACTGCATGATTATTGAATAAACACTATTTATAGCCAACACTTACCCAGCTTTAAAAGTATATATATATATATATATATATATACACACACACACCAACTGTTTGTAGCTGGTGTGTGTGTGTGTGTATGTGTATATATACATATATATATATATTTTTTTTTTCCTCTCTGTCTATTATCATATCATGTGTATAAAATCAAATTACAGAAATTGTAATAATTTTGAAATGGAAGGCACTAATAGATATTGGGGATGATTTACTAAAACTGGAGAGTGCAAAATTTGGTGCAGCTCTGCATAGAAACCAGCTTCCATTTTTTTTTTCAAAGTTTAATTAAACAAGCTGAAGGTAAGAGCTGATTGGCTACCATGAACAGCTGGACCAGATTTTGCACTCATTATGGTAATGGATTCAAACACTGTCAAATTTACCAGGATGTCTTCTGCTCTGTTATGTTAAAGTATAATATTTGAGATTGGTGTCCACAGGTGTAACATGCTAAAATCCCAAGCTTTGCTTAAAGAGGAACTGCACCTTTAAAAAAAAATATTAAAAGCCAGCAGCTACAAATACTGCAGCTGCTGACTTTTAATAAATGGACACTTACCTGTCCCAGGGTCCAGCGATGTCGGCAGCCGAAGCCGATCAGTCGCTCGGCTCTCAGCTGCCCCCGCCGCCATCCTCGGTCAGGGAATCGGGAAGTGAAGCGCTGCGGCTTCACTGCCCGGTTCCCTACTGCGCATGCACGAGTCGTGCTGCGCTTCTGCACTGGTTCCCGTTGTGTGCTGGGAACTGTGTGTTTCCCAGCACACAACGGGGGGGGGGGCTTCTGCGGATATTCTGCGGCTGTCCAAACCCAGAAGTGGCTGCAGATACCTGTATTAGACAGGTATCTGCACCCCCTCCCCCCTGAAAGATGCCAATTGTGGCACCGGAGGGGGGGGAGGAATCCGATGAGCGGAAGTTCCACTTTAGGGTGGAACTCCGCTTTAACCACGTCAGCCCCGGAAGGATTTGCACCCTTCCTGACCAGGCCATTTTTTGCGATACTGCACTGCGTCGCTTTAACTGACAATTGTCATGCAACGCTGTACCCAAACAAAAAATTTATATCCTTTTTTCCTCACAAATAGAGCTTTCTTTTGGTGGTATTTGATCACCTCTGCGGTTTTTATTTTTTGCACTATAAACAAAAAAAGAGTGACAATTTTGAAAAAAACACTATTTTGTACTTTTTGCTATAATAAATATCCAAAAAAAAAAAATTCTTCATTAGTTTAGGCCGATATGTATTCTACATATTTTTGGTAAATAAATTAGCAATAAGCATATATTGACTGGTTTGCACAAAAGTTATAGCGTCTACAAAATAGGGGATAGATTTATGGCATTTTTATTATTATTTATTTTTTTTTACTAGTAATGGCAGTGATTATTTATACAGGGATCAGAGCTAAAAATAGCCACTGATTACTGTATAAATGTCACTGGCAGGGAAGGGGTTAACACTAGGGGGCGATCAAGGGGTTAACTGTGTTCCCTATGTGTGTTTCTAACTGGGGGGGAGTGTGGCTGACTAGAGGAGGAGACAGATCGTTGTTCCTACTAAGTAGGAACACGTGATCTGTCTTCTCTTCCCTACAGAACCATGATTTGTGTATTTACACACACGGATCGCGGTTCTCGCTCTGTCATGAGCGATCGCGGGTGCCCAATGATCTAGGGCTTTTTTGTAACCCTCTAACACCATCTCCTGGCAGCCCTTTAAGTATGTGTCACACGGGCTTCTGATCAGAGGCTTTGACCAAGAGCTGTCTCCAACAGTTTAGTCAGTGTGCTGTGAGCACGCATTGAGAATGCTTTGAGTGCACAACTTCAGGCCACTGTTTACTCATATGTTTAGTGGCTGGGCATTGAAGCCCACGTTTCTTGTTGCCACATAATGCGGTACACGGTAAGCAAGACGTTAAAAAGTGGGGAATAGCTGTTTTTTTCCTTTAATGTTTCCTTGTAAATCCAGATGATCATCAGCCTCAGCAAGCATTTGCAAAGCATTTGATAAGGTTTAAGCAAATTTTTTTTTTTTTTTTACCAGCACTTTCAACTCTAGTCCATGATGTTGAATACAGATACAAATGCTGCTGACTGCAACTTTATAATAGTTTTTGGCAGACTTCTGCAGGTTTTAGTAAGCTTTGGTACTACTTGAAAAACAAAAGACATGTGAAAGTATGATCAAGGTAATCCAGAGAAAAAGCAATCAATACTACAAATGTCGCTGTATATGCTGATTTCTAGAATTCATAATAGGACTACGGTGACCCACGGGTATCAGAGGGTCAAGCGGGCATGGCAGAAATTTTTTAACTGCAGTTTTCATAAACATGTATATTTAGATTGCCTTATGTTTTATTTCCATGCAGAGATAGGTGAAGCATTGCCAGAGGCCTGTGGCATTGGATTATCTGAGTGGAAAACAGTAGTGATCATCCAAAAACATCTAACCAAACTGACAGATTTTCCCCAGAAAACAGTTAGTAACTGCAGAGGAAGCCCAACAGAGCTGCGCTGTAGCCGTCTTTCGGCTATAGCGTGGGTCTAAAGTGGTTAAATTTGTTATGAGAGAAACATGAAGACTGCATTTGTTAGTATAGTAGGGGTCGGTGGGAGGAACTGCTAAGTGTAGTGGGGGCCAGGAGAACTACACTCCCAGAAGTGTCAGTTTCTAAAGAGATTTTAGCCAGCAATTTTTGTAAACTAGAGCGCCATATGGTAGTTTGGTCATTAATCAATGTATTTTTGATCATTTATGCAGGGAGACCTATTATTGCTACTTTCAGTATAGTATACATGATCACTCATTTAGAGAAATGGGTGAGCTAGCATATTATTATTATTATTATTTATTATTATACAGGATTTATATATCGCCAACAGTTTACGCAGCGCTTTACAATATTAGGGCAGACAGTACAAGTACAATACAATTCAGTACAGGAGGAATCAGAGGGCCCTGCTCGTTAGCGCTTACAATCTAGGAGGGAGGGTCAAGTTATAAAAAAGGGTAATAGCTGTGGGGGATGAACTAATGGAGAAAATAGTGCAGTTGTTAGATGGAGGCTTCTCTGAAGAGGAACGTTTTCAGGGATCGCCTAAAAGTGGATACATTTGGAGACAGTCTGACAGATTGGGGTAGGGAATTCCAGAGGATGGGCAAGGCTCGGGAGATGTCCTGGAGGCAGATATGAGAGGAGGTGGTTAGGGAGCTAGAGAGCAGGAGGTCGTGGGAGGAACGGAGAGGGCGATTAGGTTGGTATTTTGAGACTAGGCTAGTGATGTAGCTGGGGGCAGAGTTGTGGATGGCTTTGTAACTTATTGTTAGTATTTTGAATTTAATTTGTTTATGCGAGTGGCAGCCAATGGAAGGATTGGCAGAGAGGGGTAGCAGACACTGAGCAGTTTGTAAGGTGGTTGAGTCTGGCAGCAGCATTCATGATGGACTGAAGGGGGGATAGTCTATTTAAAGGTAAGCCAATGAGGAGGGAGTTGCAGTAGTTGAGGCGAGAGATAACCAGGGAGTGAATCAGGAGTTTTGTGGTTTCATTGGTTGGAAAGGAACGTAGTTTAGAGATATTGCGGAGGTTGAGGCGGCAAGCTTTGGAAAGTGATTGGATGTGGGGCCGAAAGAAGAGTTCAGAATCCAGGATAACACCTAGCACCCTGACATGTGGGGACGGGTGGATGGTTGTGCCATTGCTCTTGACAGACACGTCAGGGGAAGAGGCATATAAAATCCAACCATCCTTTGATCATTCTTGCCACCGTTTTGAATAGAGCTATGCTTGTATCCAAATGAAAAAAGAAAAATCCAGCATGCCGGAAGATTGAGACAAATTCTACTAATTTTAGCAATTTCAGATTCTTGGTTGTGCTTGATCATTTTCTTCTACACTATTGCCACTCTATAGTTATAAAAAATCACACATGCTAAAATGTACATAGAATTTATAAACCAACTAAACTAACATAGTGGAATATATGGCTATATATAAATTTAAAATTATTGAGTCCAAAATTGAAACAGTTATTGTTTGGGGAGTTTACACAATTTTTGTTGATTATATTTAAAAATTCTGTTTCTTCTTGTACTCAGTGTGGAATAGCTATTCACGGATTAATTTTAAAGACATACAGATCTTTTAGGCAGGCCATACAAATTTCAAATCTCATCTGGTTCAGCAGGAACCAGCCGGGATTCGTACCGTGTATGTGCAGGCTGAATATACCAAGTTGATCGATCAACTTGGGTACAACCAGCCTGCTGGGTTTTACCTGCGATTAACGTAGTGGCATCTATAGCTGCTAGCAATAATCACTGGCTTGCCCCACCCCCTGCCATGAAAAGACAATGACTTGGCAGGAGGGACTCCCGCATCAACACTATTGTGTTGATGGGGGGAATTAAGTAGATTTCTTTAATAATTTGCTCTGTGTATGGCTGCCATTAGTTCTCTGCAAGTACAACGATTCTTTGTTGCAGTTTGCAATTTGCATGGACATAGTGAGATTCATATTGTAGATTCTGTAATTTTATTCTGAAAGAGATTAACCAATTAGAATATTGTCTAAAGCCTGGTACACACTAACAGGTACAAACTGAAAGGTACACACTGACAGCTCCGGTCGGAGCCGTTGTACTAACCATCTGACATTAGTAAAGCGATCTCCCCTGCTGAGCTGTTATGTTCTGGGGGATACCCCCCCGCCAGAACACTATGATTACCGCTGATTGGGAGCTGGTCAGCTGCTGGTTTTCCAGCATGCTTGTCCAACAGAGGCTGGCCACATGTCTCCCAACATTCGGCCTGTGTATACCCGGCCTAAAGTGAATGTAAAGTCAGAAGGTTATTTATCTTCATGCATTCTATGCATGAAAATAAAAAAAACCTTCTGTGTGCAATGGCCCCTTTCAGCCCCCCTAATACTTACCTCAGCCTGTCTCATTCCAGTGATGTTGCTGTCAAAGTCAGTGAGCCAATGAGGAGAGAAAGGGGGCGGGACCATACTACAGCTCCGTGTCTGAATGGATACAGGGAGCTGCGGCTTGTCTCAGGTGCCCCATAGCAAGCTGCAGGAGGGAGGAGCAAGGAGCAGCGAAGAGGGACCCAAGAAGTGGAGGATTTGGGCTGCTTTGTGCAAAACCACTGCACAGAGGAGGTAGGTATAACATGTTTGTTATTTTTATTGAATAAAAACAAGACTTTAGTATAACTTTAAGTTTTGGCGAGCTATGAAATAGCATCCTATCCCCATTGAAGGAGATAAAATTCAAGATGCAAGTCACTTTCCCCATCAATAATATGCTCAAATAATTCTGAAGGTTTGATGTAAATACGTTGGATTTATAGCTTAGGGAAAACAAATATTTACAAGTTCTTTTACTTTCAGAGTGCTAACATTATTCTGAGATTTGAAAGACAAGCCCTATGTGTTTTAAAACATTCCCAAACAAATTTGTGTTTATTAAAATAAAAAATAAAACAAAACAATGAAGAAATGCTTTTCAAGGCTAATCAACTGTCTCTACAGTGTCTCAGTGTTATCTTGTAAAACTCAGGGAAATGTAAGCATTTTGTTGATGAATGTTTAGAGGTTTAAGAGATCTTTGTTTAGAATGCTGTTTGTTTGGGTTGTTTGAAATATTCTTCCATTAAAAATGTCTCAGCGCTGTTATTTGGAACTTTTTTTTTTCCCTTAGGCTGCTATCCATGTCCTGGGCCAAACATGAATCCTATTGCTTTGGGGAGTCGTTGGCTTGCATATGCTGAAAATAAGGTAAGAGCTGACTGGCTGATTGTAAAGTATTAACTGTTACATGGTGAAGCTGCCACAATGGAAGTGATCCATTATGAAGCCTTTCCTTAAGACATACAGGGTCTGTACATATATACAAGTGATCACCCCATATGTCTTGTCAGTAATCATTTTATCACTGACAACTTCACAGATGAGTGTTTTTACAGAAGTGATGTAGCTGTTTGCCAGTGGCTCACAATGCAAGAATGTTGTACAGGAAACTTCTGAAAGAACAAGTCATGTATCAGCTTAAATGTGTTCTTTTCAAAGCCTAACTCTGGGTAAACATCTAAATAAAAAGTAAATAAAAAGTTGAAATGCATAAACGGTTGTTTTAACTGCCAACGTATTTAAAATACTGTCCATCCAATCCTGTAATTTAAACAACCCTGCCAAATTGCTTGGCCAGGTCAATGATCTTACATTTTCTATGGAAGTTTAACAATACAGCTTACTCGCTGTTCCACCCCTAGCCTATTTATTTAAATAGCGGAGAGTCATCATTTTGTACTCTCCTCCTGTAAGCAAGCTAACAATGTTAGATTGACAGCACTATGCAATGCAATATCGCACTGACTCCCTATCACAGTTTTAGCCCTGGTGTGCAACAGATTCCAGAAGCTAATATGAACATACGTTCAGATATACAGTATATTCTAGCATCCTGTAGAATTGCACGTAATGATTTTTGGATAGTGCTTTTTATGTTTGCCTGGTGTTTACCTGGAAATTTCAAATAGGCTTGTCATACCGTACCACTAAAAGGCAAACCACAAGATTTTTTTGTTATTTAACAATTGATGTATAGTAAGGAGGGTACAGATCTAAAAAAATGCAGAGGTTTACTCATGTCAACTGACTTTTGCAATAAATAGACCATCAGATTCACACAGAAAGATAATGCTACCTATATAGAGCACTAACATTTACATCCCCCTCCCTTACAAAAAAAAATTATTCTAGTATATGTAAACCCTAAGAGACCATCGGTCAGTACTCGTTACTTATGCATACCTCCTCAAAGTTTAGCTTATGAAATGTGGCGCATCAGTAAAATACAAGCAGCGACATTCTGTTCTCTAATTGAAGGGGATCAAGGAAAGCAATGGGTTTACTGCGTAAAGCAGATGCTTTTTGTACCTTTATTAATCTTTTAAAATCTTTATTAATCTTTTGTTGCATCTCAGTGCTGATCTCTTGAAGGCTCTTTGATGCCAGTTTACTCACATGATCATTTGGCTGTACTTCTCCTGTGGGTCTCCTGGGACCTGGCTCAGCCTTGCTGAGAGCCTTAGCCAGCCGATCCCACCCCCTCCACAGCCCAGCGCTCCAATGTCTGACATTCACCAGCTCTCTGCTCATGGAGCTCTGAGGACCGAGCGATCAGCGGTCTTTGATCACTCGGTTTTCAGTCTTAGAGTTGGCAAGGGACAGATGCAGCATTGGAGTAATGCTGCATCCACTTAGGTAATTGTGATTTTAAAAAAAAAGTACTGAAATTCTCTTTTAAATATAAAATAAAGTCTGTTGAGTATATTCAACAATATAAGCAAAGTTCAAAAGTATAAAAGTCCCACATGTCATGATGAAAGTTTGAATACTCCAAAATAATATACTCTTTGTATATGCAGCTGCTTAGTCACCATTTTTGTTGTTCTCCTTATGATCTGGAGGTTTTTGCTCACTGTGGAATATCTGGGTCTTTCAGATTTAGGAGGAAGATTGCATTTAGCATTTATGCTGATCATATGGATCTCTTTGTATAGGCTCTGCCGAACCTTCTATGAGAGGTGATTTCTTGCTTTCCTAGTCATGAGCAATAACTAAACTTGGTTTGGAACTACAGGCTTGGAGCTTTCTATTTCCATTGTACTAGGACAGTGTAAAGTGATATATATTAGAGCACACATAAGCCTAATTTGTTTCTTTTCTTTTATCGGTGAAATAATGAGGTTGGACGCTTACCTACAAAGAGATCGGATTGCTGTGGTTACACTGCTCTTTTATGCTTTAGTCTTCTCACTGAACAGTTGAATAAAAAGCCTGTATATCATATAGAATGGCCCCAATATGTGCTAATCAGACAATTGTTTCACGTTCCTGATTGAAGTTAAGCCAGCAGCCATTTGTGTGGGTGGTTTTCTGCCCAGACTATGATGCTTCCTGTGTTACTCAATTTGCCTGAAGTACATCTCAGATTTTCTCCCCATCAGTCATTCATTTTTTGGCCCTTGATACAGATTCCTTTCTCCCCTAACTCTGCTAAGCCAATAGCGTGAAATTTGTTTCAGTGCCATAGTTGTGTACATGTTTGTTCACATCTGTAATTTATTTCTCTTAAGGGATGGAGACATACAAGAAGAAGGGATATAAATGTTGTCTCTGACATCATAAACATATCATCTCGCAGGCCCAGCCACACAAATACAAGCAGTGGTATTGTGCAAGGGTTTAAGTGTTATACACAGGAAAACTATCCTAATACCATTTGCAAAGAAAGCACATATGTTAAGCTGGAGTATGAGGTTAAAAGTCCTAACCTAATTTTTATATTTCCAAAGAATTATTTCCTTTCAAATGCTTTGGGAATATTAGCCCTAAGCTTTAGAACACATCGTTGGAGGGGTAATCCATTCTGATTATCCTTTAATTTATTGGGACCACAACCATCCAGCAACTTCTTGCCACAACTCCCTGGTGTAAAGCAACACAATAGTTCTAGTAAATCCATTTCTTGTAGTATAGTGTACTAATAAATCACTGGACATTACATTATGTTTTTAGTTTCAAAGTAATTTTAAATTGTCTATGAATTTTATCCTTTTTTCTAGTTTCTGAAGCTGGGCCTGTTTTGTGTCGAAAATTGGCGGGTATTAACTTTTTGCAGTTCCTCTGAAGCAGCCCTGAAACATCTTGGTGGGTTTTTGAGGGTTGGCACATCATATGTGTATATATGAGGGTTTCATTCCAACCTTTAACTTTTAAATCTCCTACCTAAGATCTGGCTCCACAAGGTACCCATTGATGCCAAAAAAAGTCTCTTCTGTGCAAGGCATTCTCTGACTGTGTAAAGAAGCCCCGCCAACCTGCCACCCTCTGTTCTGTGAGAGTAACTTAAAGAGGAAGTAAACGCTGCTGTTTATTTTTACCTGCAAAATAAAGGCATAATGTGCTAGTATGCATTGCATACTAGCACATTATGTGACACTTACCTGCAAACAAAGCCCTTGTCATCCCGCTGCAGGCCGTATCCATGTTCTCCCGTCTTCCTTCTGGGTCCTTGGTCTCAGGCTCTGTGATAGGCCGAAGCCGCGTGACATGACATCGGTGCATGCTCGTGGGAGCCGCCGGTCACCGCACCTACGGCCGTTCCTTCAGAGCACATGAGATAATCGGCGCAGTATACAGTAAATATCTCCTAAATGGTGCAAGTTTAGGAGATATTTACAGTACCTATATGTAAGTCTTATTATAGGCTTACCCATAGGTACAAACATTAGAAGGAGGTTTACTTCCTCTTTATTGACCAGTAAGGCTACTCTCAATGGTCAGGGACTAGTGGGTAGGTGGAGCTTAGCATTTAAGCAAGAGAAGGCAACATTTAGTAATAAAATGTTTTCTGTGAGTAAACAGAGCAAGGATTTATGACTTATCAAGATAAAAGCAGGAAACTTGTAATGCCTCCTCTTACACAAGACTCCTACTGCAATATGGCTGAATGGTTTGCTTTAAAGTATATATATAATCCCTTCTAAATATATTTTCTTTGATAAAGCAGTATACATATAGGGTAAGGTTGGTTTAAAAAAATTAAGACATCATAGTTACCATGGCCATCAGCACACCATTTATTAAAACACAGGAAATCTCTCTTATGTGAAAATACTTGTTCCAGGTCAGTTAATCAATAATAGAAATGAAAGATGAGCACGAGGGGCATGAAGTCCAAATCGTCAAAAAAAAAAAAAAAAAAGACAGCGCTCATATTTTTATCCTGATAGGTTCTTTTTCATAATGTACATACTATTAGGCTAAGGGGTTGATTTACTAAAGGCAAATAGACTGTGCACTTTGCAAACTGCAGTTGCACTCTGCAAGTGCAGTTTCTCCAGAGTTTAGTAAATGAGTGGAAGCTCTGCTGACTTCAAGCATCCAATCATGTGCAAGCAAACATTTCATTTTTTTTTTTATTTTCCTTGCACGTGATTGGGTAGTCTTTGCAAAGTGAAGTTTTGCCTCAATTACTAAGCCCTGGAGCCCTGGAGCAACTGCACTTGCAGAGTGCACATTCTACTTGCCTTTAGTAAATCAATCCCTAAGTGTTATCCAAGAATTTAACCACATTTTTGGCTGTAGTGCTTTCTGTATTATATGCATAAAATGTTGATGTAGTGTAGGGACTAACTGGTATTATGATGGAACATTTGCAAGAAAAAAAATGGCAATGGCATCGGACAATTTAGTTACAAGGGGTGGGGCTTTGCACCAGGACAATCTCGACAAAACTAGGCCCTGTGTGTATCCCAATTCTAGTATTCCAGGGGCTCCTTAGGGAATCGATTTGAAGACTAAGGCCCCTTTCACACGGGCACTTTGATCAGGTCCGCCTGTCAGTTTTTCAGGAGGACCTGATCAGATGCTCCATTCACCTCTATGGAGTGACAGATGTCAGAGGTGACATGTCCGCTGATATCGGATCCTGTCTGTGAAATCCAGATGGATGGAAACCCCATTTTCCATCCATCTGGAGGATTGGATAGGATCAGAGAACGGACAGGCGGTCTATTTTCATCCAATCTCCATAGAGGACAGCGGGGCTTTGACAGGTCCGTCTCCGCACTGTAAGCGGAGACAGACCTGTCATCCGCCTGCTCAGCGGGGATCAGCAGGTCGATCCCTGCTGAGCAAAGCAGAATTTGTACACGGATAAGCCCATGTGAAAGGACCCTAAAACGGGCACTTGCAGCTACAACCAAATCAACCCTGATGTAATCTTAGGTACTTATTTGCTGAGGTCAGGTTCACTTTCAGACAGTATAAAGCAAAAAGAGTCCTTGACCTTGCTTCTCACTGGGTCGGTAACACAGGGGTATACTATTTTTACTACATTTAATTAGCATTAAAGCCCAACTCCAGACACAGTGGTTTTGATTTACTGAAAGTGGAGAGTGCAAAATCTAGTACAGCTCTGCATAAAATTCAATGAATGACGGCCACAGCGCGGACCTGAATTTCCGGGAGACCGTCATATGATGGCCTCCCCTTTGCACGCACTGAGACTCGGGTGATCACAGATCAGAGTAAGGGGCCAGTCCCGGCCCCTTACCACATGATCAGCTGTCAGCCAATGATAGCTGATCACATGATGTAAACAAAAGCTCGGTAATCATTTCATTTTTCTCCTCATGCTAACAGCGTGAGGAGAAAAAAAAGCCGATCACCGGCTTATCTGCAAGGGACATCGGTCCTGAAGAGGAAGAGCCAATTATGCCTCATCTGTGCCCACCAGTACCCCCTGCCAGTGCCACCTGCCATTACCACCTGCCAGTGCCACCTATCAATGCCCATGAGTGTCACCTATCAATGCCCACCAGTGGTGCCAATCAGTGCCACCTAGCAGTGCTGCCTATCAGTGTAACAAATCAGTGCCCATTATTGCCACCCATCGGTGCCCATCACTGCCCCCTATCGGTGCCCATCAGTGCCGCCTCATCAGCGTACATCAATGAAGGAGAAAAATTACCTGTTTGCAAAATTTTGTAACAAAATATTTAAAAAAAAGGTGATCAAATACCACCAAAACAAAGCTCTATTTGTGGGAAAAAAAATGATAAAAAATTCATTTGGGTACAGTGTTGTATGATTGCGCAATTGTCATTTAAAGTGCATCAGCACTTGGTCTGGACAGGAGGGGAGTTTAAGTGCCCAGTAAGCAAGTGGTTAAACAAGCTGAAGTTAGAAGCTGATTAGCTACCATACACAGCTGCACCAGATTTTGCACTCTCCAGTTTTAGTAAATCATACCCGGTATCTTATTTATTGCTTTCACTCTTTAAAATTTCTGCATGATATGTTTGTCTTTTCTTACATCTTTTGGTTCAATTGTTTTTACTGAAAAGATTAGGACATTTAGAGTAGTAAAGCATGCCCGGTACAGTGGCAAAAGGCAGAAAAGTACATCAAGAAAGCCATAGAATATTTAGATATCTTTTTTACACATATAAGACTAATATAATTCATGGAGTAAAGTAGGAAAAAGGATAAAGGAAGTCAATACTGCAGAAAAAGGAAAGTAACAAAGAAAGTTGGAAGAAGATGGAAGGGAGGGCAATCCATGGTTGGGGAGGACTAGACAACTCAAACATTACCTTTGGTTAGGACTTTTTAGAGGACATTAGAGATGCAAAGGTCAGTTGTCCTTAAAACCAAGGAGACTTTGTCTTTTCAAAAAGCACTGTCTTATCATTTGAAATGGCCATTTTGTTTTTGGGCATCATCCAGGAAACTTGCAATTACCTAAATTATTAGTATGCATGGACTCTGAAGCTTCCAATAGATTCCAAAATGTGAGCAGAGGAGATGTTGATTATTCTCTTTTTTATTTGTATTGTCTTTTGGCAGTTTATATCTATTTCCATTAACTGTAAAATGTGTTTGTTGTATAATTTCATGAGGATTAGTGTAATTATGGTAGTTAATGTTAATCTTGATCTGTCAGCATTCTAAAAATCTGCATGAGGCACCTTCCCACTATTCTAAGCTGAACCAAAATTCACTGTGTTCAAAGTTCATCCCACTCTTTTGTAAATATCAATTTCTCACCAAGTAATTAAATGTTGCATAAAAACTATCTCCCTAAATACTTTCAATTTTTCCTAATACGATTCTTAGAGGATGCATAAATAAATCAAAATAAGTATCAATTAAGTAGAGAAACATCCACTGTAAAATCCTCCAGTAAATCAAATATTTAACATTACATAGACAAAACTGGATCATTTGATTATATTTATTTAAATGTATTTGTGGTAAACTGTGCCAGACCAAATCTCTTTTTTGCAACAAACATGAATCCTTAATGGATGTGTTTGGCTATTAAAAACCAAAGCCGCTCAGGCTGCAGTCAGAGTGGCACCCAGAAGATTATTAGGAGAGGGATAAGTATCTCAATTAAGCATTTTGTTTCATTTTGAGGGATAAAGTGTGTAACTCTTATATACAATGTTGTATATCCTTTTGCTTACACAGTTATTCCTAGATCTAAATATGTCATAGTTTATGAAAGTTACATTTATTGTGTGATAAATTACCTAATACTATTATTCGTTAAAACTAATGTTTAATAAAAATGATTACTATCTCAATTATTTTAGTGTGATAATGCGAAACAGAATGAAATAAGAAAAAAACCCTGGCAATTAGAATCATGTGGAGGCGCTTTTATCTCTCTAATTTTTCTATAGGGTTAAGTTATAGATCTTTACCTTTTTGATACAAATACTACTGTATAGTGGTGTTCCTCTGCAGAGTCTTTACATATTAGTGGGTCTCTAAAGCTGCATTCAGATCAACACGGGCCTCACTATTAATTCTAGCAAATACTACAGCCTGTGCTTTTAGATGGAGACACAATGCCAAGCTATCTTGTTCCCAGTAGCAGGTGTTAGGCACTTGCAGTAAGCACCCCATTTTAAAGTTGTCATTATGCCACTTTGAAAGAGTTCTTAAGTCACAGCATACACTTTCATTTTTATTAATAACAACATTGAAATAGCAATGTAGTTATTTTTTGACTATCCAATATAAACTTATTTGCAAAATTGAGTGCTGCTTGTCTGCTACCCATCTTTTCCCCTAACTAAAAAGTATATATCCCATGGTACCTTGCTGTCTGCAAGGCTTGATTCCTGTACTGACTCTGCCTCCTGAAACTACTCCCCTGTAGTTCAGAAGGCAGGCTTTGTGCAAAGTGTGACATAGCAGTACATACTCACAAGTCATAGTGAATATGTGCACAGGATTCAAGGAAGTAGATGTTAGGGTTTCTTCAAAAGATACATTTTATAACTTTAGGATTGTTCGGATTAATAGAAGTAGGCTAGAAATAAGTGATATACAATGTGGATATTGGTATATGATTTTACAGCTTGATCATAAATACAGTTTAGGGTATGTCAAATAAAACCAGAGAAATTTCCAAGCTCAACTTACCAACCAGCCTGTGACCAACCAAATTGACCTGTCTAACAATATGTGTTAAAAACAGGGGTTTAGTCTGCACACATTTGCACTTTGTGGTATACCTGCCACCACAGGCAGAAATAAGCTGATATATGCAAACTTTTTTTTTTTTTTTTTAATCAGTGATAGGGTAACTGCACCATTCATGAGCATTTAGTTTGACAATAAAGAAAGCATGGAAAGAAGATGGGTTTATTAGGGGTAAGTGTACCAGTAGGTTTATCAGATAATTACAATTATAATTATTATAGGTGCTTATATAGTGCTGTTGTCACAGACTCTGTAAAAGAGCCTGACACGATGAGAAAGACGTCTCTTATACCTTTGACTCTGAGACCCTGATAAAGCAGACAGGAGGCGCAGGAATACAGAGTGGCATGAGTGCTTGTTGGTCTTGCTAGCAGCAGGACTGGATGGACTCTCTCGATCAAGCAGGAGAAGACCGTCAGTATATTACAGCGGAGCTGGAATGCCGGATGGATGCCAGTGAGCAGGAGAAAGGAGTAGGCTGGCACTGGCGACAGCAGACAGGTTCAGGTTGGTAGCAGAAAGGCGGTGAGCAGGTGCCAGAGGAATATTGGCAGAGGCTCGCAACAGGCAGACCAGCAGCAATGGGAACAAAGGCAGAGTCAGACAAACCAATTCATACACAGTCAGATCAGGTGCAGATGCATAGACAGAGTGAAGTCAGGATACAGGACAAGTCGGTAACAGATCTGTGGAGCAGCAGCAAGTGGCACAGGTACAAGTGAGGTCAGAGGCAGGCTTGGGTCAGTGCAGGTGGAGTTCAGGAATAGTCAAGACAAGCCAGGTCAGTAACAGTAGCCAGATGCAGAGTCACAGGTTGCAGGTATGCATGGGAATGCTGTAGACAAGACAGTACTTTAACATAGCACAGGCTCAATTTAAATAGCACGCTTGGTGCCAAGGCGAGAAACAGATGTGCTTGTGTGAGCAACAGATGTGCACTCATGTGCACATTCTTACATGTATGTAAAGGAATATGAATTAGCCTGTGTC
>NC_133325.1:397316161-397321161 GCF_042186555.1 Aquarana catesbeiana
ATGGATATAAAAAAATACTAGGGGTTCTCTTGGACCTGATAATGTTAATGTACTAGGAGTTCGCTGAAGCATAATAATAATAATAATAATAATAATACACCATGGGTTAGAGGTATAAAAATGTTAGAAGATTTCTAATATCTGACAATGCTAGGATACTACGGGTTATAGATGTAAAAAAAAAATAGGGGTTCTCTTGGACCCGATAAAGCTAAGGTACTAGGAATTGTAGATATAAATATTGTCACGAGGTTCTCCGAAACCTGATAACGTTAATGCACCATGAGTTGTAAATATGCAAATTATTATTATTATTATTATTATTATTATTATTGGGGTTCTTTGACATATGCTAATGGTAATGCTCTACAAGTTGTAGATCAAAAAGATACCATGGATTCTCTTGAGACCTAATAATGTTGAAACACCACGAGTTGCAGATATTAAAAAAATACAAGGGTTTCTCTGAGGGTTGATAATGCTAATGCACAATTGTACATATAAACATTTACCAGGGGTTCTCTGAGACATGATAATGCTAATGTACTATGACTTCTAAATATATTTAAAAAAATATATATTCCAAGAGGTTCTCTGAGACCTGATAACTTTTTGATGGTTCCTCCATGGTAAAAAAAAAAAATAAATAAAAAAAAAAATAGATACACTTCTGTTTATGTATATAATCGTCCATATACTTGCAAAGTCTTACCTTTTAGCTTTTTTATAAAATCAATTAGTGTAACTTTTGGGATTATAATGTTACATTACAGCCCTCGGTTATTATTACAAACCTCATTTTGCATTGTAACAATTTAGGAGGCACAAAACAGTGACTGTGCTGACTATAGGAAGAGTCTGGAAAAAGATAGAAAGGTTTACCAGTTATTTAATGGATTTTCATATTACAGATATTAATTTAGGGCTGTCTGCCTTGCCTGGACATATATATATATATATATATAATGTCTAAAGGAGAGAGCACAACTAGTTCATCATGAATTATTTACATTAATAACTTTCTTTTATCTATCAATCTGGTCATTTAGACAAGGTTAGTTTATATACTTTCAAGTTTATGCACCAGCATGAAAGTAGTCATAAATAAAAAAAAATATTGCTGTAAACGGAGAAAACTAATGAAATCTGGCTTTGATGGTATACTGTAATCAGTATATAGCCATATATTCCCATGTTTAGTATTACTCTATACATGGTCTGCTAAATGGTCTGGATTTCCGTTCAGCCCTAGATATATACAATGTTCCCCAGATAAAAGCAATATCTATAGCAGCTATCACATGTAATAGTCAGTAGTAAGAAGAGACCCTCTCACTGTCTATGAATGGGGATAATTCCACCAACTCTAGTCTATGTTATAGAATGGTTAGGCCCAGAATGTATGTATTAGAATAATAATAGCAGTGCGAATAATATTGTGTAAATCTTGTACTTTTATTGATCTCTGTTTTTTTTTTTTTTTTTTTTTAATGTCAAATTGCTGAATAGCTTCTCATTTTTGGTTTGAAAAGACATATCCCCCTTTTTTTCAGGAGAATGTTCCCTCCGTTTAAAGTAAGAGTGAGCGGCTTGGATAAGAAGGCCAAATACATTTTATTAATGGATATAGTGGCAGCTGATGACTGTCGGTATAAATTCCATAATTCTCGCTGGATGGTGGCTGGCAAGGCTGACCCAGAGATGCCCAAGCGTATGTACATCCACCCTGACAGCCCGGCCACTGGGGAGCAATGGATGGCCAAACCTGTTGCTTTTCACAAGCTCAAGCTCACCAACAATATCTCAGACAAACATGGCTTTGTAAGTATTCATTTTACCTTTTTTTTTTTCTTTCTATAAAGTCCTAGGCTGGTAATGACTATAGCAGAAGCCTTCCCATAAAGAGCTGCATATGCCAAACTAGTAGGATGGTGTACAATATAGAATGGCCCCTTGGGCTCAGGGGGGTGTTCAATAAAAAATACCCACACAAGAGATTCTGGCTTGCTTTTTAATCCCTCCATGATTCAATTTCGTGTATGCTGTATCGTTTACAATTATCGCTGCATTGGTGGCTTGCTTCTATTTTACTGATGGCAGCAAAAAAAATAAAAAATTACAATACAAACTATGATAAAACTATAGAAACTGACCAGTATTGCAGCAGATAAATTCTTCACATTAATTCCTAAATGTAATGTAGTTCAGTTCTAACTTGAAATTTCAGTCTTGCTAATGGCTACATTTTAAGTAGTATTTATTATTGCTGTCAATTATTATTGAGCCTTATTTTCTTTGTTATTTTCCCTTGACGCCATACTGGCATTTTAACATCATTTGTGCAAATATGACATAGTAAATTCATGTCCAGGCAAGAAGCTGATTAATGTATCGCTTGTTATGCAATAAACTAAGTACTTTTTAAGGCTCTTTGTAGCCAGGTCTGCTTTGTGTCTCGCTACAAAATACAACTTAAGTTTTTAGTTGTGTGGCACTTCTTATGAATGAGATAAAAGAAGACACTTGTTGGTTCACATTTGTAAGCTTAGTATTTACTAATGGGGTTTTTTTTCATTATTTTTCAAGATCCCATCTTTATATTTTATGTGTCACTCATAATGGGATGTTACTTTTGTTGAAAACTGATGAAATTGATAATTTAGGAGGTCATTTTATTAGAAAATATATACACGTGGAAGGCTATATAGATCTAAGGTCACAGAGTCAGGCCTGTCCCAATAGTGCAATGGGTGTTCCTTCAGTCTCCTCTCTTAAAACTGGGATTATTGATGTTTGATCGATCTTATAAGGTAGGAATTATTAATTAAAAAAAAAATCACCTGTGCACAATAAAACTTAGGGGCTGATTTGTTATATAGGAACTTTAAAAGATCCAATCAGTAAACACAGACATCAGACGTTAGCATATCAATATAAACAGCTGTAATAAGAGTGATAGGAAGGTGACATTTGTAAAGGGTATAGCACTTACCCTATAATGGAATGGTTCATGTTCACTTCATTTTGTGTATTTAGAAAAAAAAAAAAAAAACAAGTCTGACTTATTTTTCGGTTTTCTCTGGATTCCCCTCCTTCCAGACAAATTAGAGGCTTCCTGCATTTCTAGGCTGAATATTTGTTTGTCTGCCTACATTTAAGCACAATCACTGTCTCTGCCTTTTGACAAGCATTTAAGGAGATAAAGAGGAAAGTTGCCCATTAGTTGTCCTTGATATGGTAATTAACAGGATTCGTTGACTTTATGTGACAGTCAGTCAGTCGGGCAGGCAGTTATTAATGTAGTCGGATATGCGATGTGTATACTGAAACACATATATGGGGTATTGTCGATTCATAGGGGGGTCCTTTAATAGCAGCTAAAAGTAAAAAAATTAAAATAAAAATAAGACGATTGTCTGGTTTGTAGCTTTAGCCACCTCAAAAAAATGTTTTTCTTTCCCACTTTTAACCCTATATATACTATTGGCATGAAGAAGCCAGACTTTGGGGCTGGTTTACTAAAACTGGCGAGTGCAAAATTTAGTGCAGCTCTGCATGGTAGCCAAAAAGCTTCTGGCTTGGGTTTGTTCAATGAAGCTTTGAAAAAAAAAAAGAAATCTGGAACATGTTGCACCAGTTTTTTTTTTGCACTACAATTTTAGTATATCAGCCCAAATGTGTTGTCAATCTAACAAGCTGAAGTTAAAAGCTGATTGGCTACCATGCACAGCTGCGCCAGATTTTTTTGCACTACAATTTTAGTAAATCAACCCCAATGTGTTGTCAATCTAACAAGCTGAAGTTACAAGCTGATTTGGCTACCATGCACAGCTGCAGCAGATTTTGCACTCTCCAGTTTTAGTAAATCAACCCCAGTGTCTTAACCCCCCCCCAAAAAAAAAATCCGGTGCCACCTTATGTGACGTGTTCAGGGTATGGATGGAACACGGCCAGTTCTATCCTCAGCAGCCCAGCAGGCTTATCACAAGGACACCCCCTTTTAATTTCCCCAGCAGACTGTGCTTCCTGCTTGTGTCAAAATTTCTGGCAGGACACGATCATACTTCCATCCCTATTATACTGAACTCTTTGACCTCCTCCTCCTTTCTCCATACATTACCGTGTATATTGTTATAATTAACCCCTGTGTTTCCTGTGCTGCATAATATGCACTATATCTTCTCTGCATTGAAATCTCTATTGCCATTTTACAATGCTAATATTTTTGAGATGCAGAGCCCATTTCTTTTTTTTTTTCTGATCCCCTTTTAAACATTAGCAAAGGATCAGTTGCAGCTCCATTCATCAGCCCTAAGCCTGTATACATTTCCCTAATGACATGTTCAAGATTTCGCCTGCAATCTAAGCATCAGGGATGGCATCAGTGTGGATTAGTCAACTTTAAACCCTTACCAAACTGGTCGTTCTTCAAGGTGTTTAGAGAGTCATTCCACACATGTCAAAAGTGTTGCTACATGTTTCAGTACAAGTTCAGGTATATGTCAGAATGTGCACACTACATAGGCTCTATGCTCCTCAGTTAAATGGGAAACATTAATGATTCTTTTATATTTAAGAAAAGACAGCCTAGTTTAGTTTTCTGTCAAAGGGGGGCAGTTCCTCTGTGTATGACAGTGGCCCAATATAATCAATGCTATGAAAGAGGGGCATGCCAATGGAGTCTGCATCTGGATAGTAGAGCCTTTGCAATGTTTTGCTGCCCTGCATTTGCATTGATTGAATGATAATCCTATCGATCGGTTTTGATGACAATTTGGAAGTTTATTTATTCCACACAATCAATTTAATCTGCCAATGAATTTGTACATTACACTGAATTATAAAGCCAATGTCATCTGGGTATATTATTTATTATTAATAGAACAATATAGAAAAGCTCAGGTTATAGTATATTTCAATACAGCTTTTGTTTTATATTTTACATGCAATAGATTCAATTCACAATAGGATCTTTATGATCAGCCATATGACTAATTTTC